>NW_020448808.1:1036776-1107778 GCF_003343035.1 Apteryx rowi
CTCTGCCGATTCATGGCCGCGGGTGGGCCGGGGTCGGGCCCCGCGGGCCGCAGCCCGCCGGCGGCTCTTCCCCTCCGCGCTTGCTGGCGTAAGCGCTGGAAGGAGCCTTAGAAACCGCTTTGTAGCAGCGCCCGCTGCGGCGCTGCCGCTGCCGTGATTTCTGGGCCTTCCCCTCAAAATCGGGCCRCTGCAGGAAGCGGAGGGGCAGCACTCGGGGGGAGCGAGCGAACGATACAGTCCAAATAGCGTGTTTGCAGTCCACCGCTGTTTTAAGCGAAGACTGAATTTGCAGAACACCATTTCCTTGTTAGTTCGAATAGATGTCATTTTTACCAAGAGGGATTGCTTAGCACCGATTTGCTTCAAAGGGATGTAAGGGGAAAACGAGGAAGTTTTCAGTGAACATCTTGTTTGGGAAAGACTCTTAATTTTTCCCGTCAGCCTCTGTAAACACGAAATAACGCTGCCAGATATGACATCAGTTTTCTCATTACCGTATGTGCTAGCATTTTGCAAGACCTGGTACTGTCTAACATGATGATTCACTGGAGGTATTGATATTTGGAAGATGGACAGCTCTGCAATTTCCACCTGGAAAGCTGTCATCTTAATGGGGAAAATAGAGGATAAGTTAATTGTGCCAGGTAAAAGTCTGTTCAGATAGGTTTATGGTCTGTCATCATATGCAATGATATAAGCATAACTTAACAAAATGCAGAGCAGTTTGCTGGTTACGTTTGCCTTTTGCTGTATGACATAAAGCTGGTCATGTTACTCCTGTATGCAAAAGTGAGGCTACATCACGCTGCCTTCCTGGGTATCATGCTGTATTGTAGAGCATTCAAAAATGCTGTACAATACAGGATGCTGAGCAGTTCAGTGCTGGTGTCTTTCCGGTTCTGTTTATTCCATATATCATCATGGCATATGTCATCTACATCTACAACATCTACTGAGTTACAGTATCTTTCTTGTTTCTCTCTGCTAAAATTRTATGTTTCTATTTAAAGTGAGGTAAATACAGATGTGCTCACAGTGTCCATTCTACTTTTCTCCCTTGTATAGTCCTATTTGACACATTAACGCTCATGTTTAAAGCTCGTATAGGACAGCATTCTGTTACCAGGCCCCTTGCAAAGCTGGGGAAACGCAGTAGAAAGTGAATAGACACTAGGAAGTCTGTCAAACCCCAAATTGGAGAGGAGGGGGTCTTTGCGACTTCTGAAATGATATTTTAGGGGAGCGTGCGCACCTTATGGTGAGGTAAGGAAATGATCTTGCAACACCCAGAATTCTGTTGCGCTTGACAGAAGTGTCTCTGTATTCCCAAAGGTGTTTAAATAATGGAACTGATTAGCGGTGCGTTTGCGATGCTTGGCAGCAATGTCTGGTTCATACAGTGCTGCCCTAGACACTGCTGCTTGGCTCCCTTGCACTGGGGGCATTGTTTCTTTTGCTGCCTGTTTCGTTAGCAGGGAAGAAAACGTGTAAAATAAACATGGCTGACCAGCTCCCACGAGAGGCAGGCTCACGGCTGACCTTGCGTAGTGGGCCTTCGCCTGAATGCGTTCTTCTAAACTTGGTAGGCTCCTGTCTTGTCTTTACTGCTTTGGGTAGAGGATTTCTTTTGCAGAAGTTTACAAAAAGATTTGGAGCGTGAGTTCRGGAAAGACATGTTGGCAAGGTGAATTTTCATGTTGCAGTGACCTCCAGAAGATCTTACAAAGAAGTCGTTTTTCTTAGATGTTTAAAACGGATTGATTGGTTTAAACTCTGAAAAGTCACCRTCAAAATTTTTTATTTTTTCAACATAGCTTAGAGGATGCATAGTTCTTGGCAGAACTGTGTTGCCAGAGCAGTGTTTGTGTTCTGGAGATGTTAAATGTTCCCAGCCCTGATCCTGCCAGAGGTAACGAGGAGACCCTCATTATTCTTGAAAAGTTTAGTGAATATCAGGGCAGCTTTGCAAATATACAGAGGTCCCTCTATAGCTTCTTTTACAGGCTTTGAAAGCCCTAATTTTTTAATAATGATTGTATTAATTTTAGGCCTGTAGAACAGATTTAATGGGCAAGATGTGCTCTGTAGGCGTTTGCCCATTCTGTAATGATTCATGTTGGAATTAGTGCTTTTACAAGTGAAGGAATTGAGCCCTGGCCCAGAGAAAACAGAGCCATGTTCTCTTTGCGAGTTTCTGCTGTCAGTGTCTGAATATAGATGTGGAAGAGCTTAGCAAATCTAGGTCTGCTCTCTGCCTGTTTTGAACTGTTTAGCCTGCTGCAGTTGAATAGCGCCTGTGAAAGTTGAATTCATTGGGAGACTGGAATGGGAACTGAAGAAACAGTGTCCTTTTTGGATGGGTTATGATCTATCTTCATAGGCGGATGACCAGCATACCTGCTGCAGCAATTCTGTGGTGTGCTTATGGCTGGGAATGAGGTTTGTAATGGGATGATTGAGTAGATAGCTCTGCTTTTTTGGGAGGGTGGACTGTGGAAACAAAGTCTCTCCTAGCTTCTTAACCCCTTCTGCCAAGAAAAGAGCAACGCTGCATTAAGTGCAGCAACCACTAGATTGAGTGAGATGCCAGTGACACTGCTGATGCTGTAAGTGAAAGCTCAAACTCCAGTGAAATGGTACACCACAAAATCTTTTCCTGGTGTTTTTCGCAAGATGTATGTTATGTTTCTATCCATATGCATTGGAAATTCAAGGGTACAAGTGAGAAAAGGGGGATTCATCTCATTCTCACTCTTTAATGGTCTAGTAGCAAGATCTAGTGCAACTCCCCTCTAGTTACGCAAAAGTTGCTATACATTCTCTTCTTACATTTAAATAAATTCACTCAGCAGCCTAACTTGAGAAGGCACAATGGTAACATGTGTGCAGTAGCAAAGGAAATGTTTTCTGACAAAAACAGCTTTGCAGTTTTGGCTATAAACCAAATTTAAAATACTTTCTCCAAATTCTTCTGTAGAGGAGAAGTGTGACTTGAAGTTAAGCCTCTGCTAAACCTTCTGGAACATTTCGTACTCATCTATTGTGCCCTGCACTAGTGCTAGTGATGATGCAAGCATTAGTGCAGACAGGTGTTAACAGCACCCAGTTTTGAAAACCTGCTGGGTTTATTTCCAGAAAAGTTGCATCAAGGCACTTGGCACTTCTTAATTTTTAAAGCTCTTTATGTCTTGGAAGTAAGAGCATGCAGGTTTTAATGACCTAGCGCTGCAGTTGCTGAGCTTTGTCTGCACTGACTTTTATCACAGTTTCATTATGGCTGCAAGCATGCTGTCGCTAGAAAACAGCACTCACTATTTCCTCATGGAGATGCAGAAGATATTTTAGTTTCTTGAATAGAGTTTCTTGCTTGCCATCTGGCAAATACACTTGAAGGATAAGTAGTACTTTCCAGAAGGCACACCTTAGTTCTTAGGAGCAAGCATCAGAGCTTAGCTGACTATTGTTCGGAGAGAGCATGTTTTGTTTTATGCCAGAGCACAGGCTGGGTTGGCARCCAGCACTGAGAAAAATGTGGGGAAAGATTCATTAGCTTCTCGCCCCTTGCTGACTAACTTCCCAGAGGACTTTCCTTGAAACCAGTCTTCAGCACTGGAGATAAGATGTACGGGAAGCTTATTTTCCTTTGGCATCTCTTTGCATTTAGAGTAGACATGCACATGTGCTTGCTTGGGTATCCAGCTTGGTAGAGCAGCACACACCTATTTCCAAAGTGTTGGGCAATTCTTGCTCTGTCGTGGCACGTAACTGTGGAGCTCTTCTGGCTGTTTGTTGCAACAGAGCTCTGCTATCGCAGCAGGAGTCCTTCCCTCCACCCCCCAGATTTCCTCTCTGAAATACAGTTGTGTTCTGATTCCACAACTCAAGTTTGAGTAAGTCTTCCCGTTCCCTTGGGGGGCAGGGGATGCTCAGATACTGAAACACGCGGCTCCAAAAAGTGCAGGTTGGTGTTTTCCCTCCCCTGCATACCTTTGCCCTTCAGCTTCGTGCTGGACCTTTGCCCTGTTCTGCACTGTTTGTTTCAGGAAGGCTGGGGAATGCATTGTAGCTCCCAGAGAGCTGACTCATGTCCCCAGTTACTGGGACTCAATGCTTTCTTCTGCCATGATCCGAAGTTCTAGATTGCCAGGTCTGAAGTATCACTAGATGATTCTCTTCAATCTTCTCTTTAAATCCTACAACTTCTTTTTTTTTCTTTTTTCTTTCTTTCTTTTTTTTTCTTTTTTTCTTTTTTTTTCCTCTCTTTAAACTTTTTGCCACCTGTGATACCCTAGGTGTTTGCACTGGGATTGTTGGATTGGATAGAAGAAGGACTTGGATCAGATGTGAAGTCAAATCAAGTGCAGAAAGCAGGGCTAAGAATCAGGGCATTGGAGCTGCAATGATCTACTCTTGTTTCCAAGTTATGCACCTAAGCCTTTCACTATTCTCAAATAGTGTGAAATTATCCTCAGGGGAGCACCAAATGCTGTCTTGGATAGGGTTAGGTTATTCTTTGCATACTTGAAACTACTTTGTAAAGAATGTCAGACACCATCTCAGTGATGGCTTTTGTTTGGCTAAATAAGGAGCAGGCATCTTAGTAGAAAGCCGTATCATCTAGACCAGATTGGATTTTTTTTTTTTTTTTTTTAATCCTTACAGTTGCTACCACTTCAAACAGTGAGGATTTAAGAAAGAAATCATCATCTTAATGAGAACTTAAATATACTTGCATACCACCAAAGGATTCTGATGTCCTTTATGATCGCACATCTCTCGGAGAAGCTCTGCTGCCATCTCAGTGACCAAGGTAAACTGAGGTACAGCTGCCTTGCTGAACATCTCGCACAACCTGTAGGAGAACTAGGAAGGCTCTTTGCTCTGCTTTTACTGTAAGCCCGCATGGGAGTGGCGGGTTCTGTTCATTCCTAGCCATGATACGCGTTTGCATCATGGCCTTTTAAATATTATTCTCTTGTCATTTTGGCATTGGAACCTATGCTGACTTGCCATCAAGGGCTCAACTCTCCATGTTTGCTGACATCTGTTATGACTTTCCTGTCTTCATCAAATCCTTGGTTTACTGTATGTACAGGGAGCTGTGGGATCTCATATGGTTGTAATGCCATCCAGACAGAACTTTTGCATGGGCAAGAAGAAGTCATGTTTTGAGGAAGAACGGAGGTCTGGGTACGTTGTGTGGATATGTGGTCTACAGTGTGGCCAGGTCTGCATTTGTTGCTTTTTTCCACTTAGGACTGTGCTTCTGTTCTGAACTCATTCTGTAGATGCAGGGTGTTTTTAGTGATCTGTTAATGGAGTTAGAAGACTTTTCTCCTTGTATTGAAATAACCGGCTAATCTGAAAATCTAGTAGCAAATGATACAGCTGCATGACTTTAGCAGGTAAGAGGAGAGATAAGGAAGGGTCTCCAAGAAGCTTATGCAGAGTTACCAGAACTTGAAGCCTCTGTCTGTGTATTTAGGCAACAATAATTGGTGATCAGAACAAATGTGAACTGAATCTGGCACTGAATAAACCAGTTACTGGAGTTCTTTATGGGGAGAGTCCCAGGTCAGGGTCAGTCTGGATAGCTTAGCTGAAAGAAGAAGTGGGTACACGTATGAGGGTGCTGATGCAGTGGAGTAAAAACTGGCATGAGACATTTGGAAAAAGAAGTTTGCTGATGGCAGTTCTAATACTGCGCAAGATATATGGTTTTTTGGGAAGGGTTGTGGAAACTGTGGTCAAGTAGAGTGTCAGCATGTTTCTAAACATAGGCTCATCCTCTAATTGCAGGTTCTCAGAAAATGCTCCTAGCTGAACTTTTCTCCACGGGAGCGCATACTTTGTCCTACGGTTGGGGGGCTTGTGAAGGCAGGCTTGGGTGTACTGCCTTTTCTGAGCAAATCAATGCATGGCATATTGTAGCTCAGCTGATTTCAAGATTGTATGGGGCTGAAGATGTTGGTTGAACTGCAGAAGGCATCCTTAATGAGCCACCCGGCCCAGCTTAGGTTTGATACTTACTGTAGATTTTGATATGGTCAAGAGCTCTTCATGCAGCATTAAAGCTGCGTGTGCTTGGGGATATTCTGCAGTGATGTGCAAGGAGAGAGAGGAGAGGCTGTGAATTGGCTGATCTAATACCTGTATTATCTGTGGTTTATCTTCAATGTCCTTCTGGAACAAAGCTGACTTGAAAGCAGCAGCTTGCCTCGAAACTTTCCTGTGTTGTAGTGCTGTACAGTAACACGTGGCAGGCAGTTGACTTCAGCAGGGCATGGTACTTCAGGATGGTTGTGATTTTTTTTGTTGTGTTTTTTTGTTTGTTTTTGTTTTGAGTCATCCTGTTCCTTTATATGGTCACAAGTCGGAAGGCTTGGTAGAGACTTCTGCTGCAGATAGTTCATGACTGAAGGTGTGTGGGTGGTGACCATGCTGAGCCTCAGTAGTTCTAGCTGGGTTGAATGCTCTGGCACGGCTGGTCGAATGGAAGCCTTCGTTTATTTTAGAAATGGCAAAGACCTAACTGAGGTAGTTGTTTCTGTGACTGAGGTTTATTAGTGCAGCTCAGTCTGGTTTTGGTGATACTAATAGGTGACACAGATACCCTTGCTCATTTGATCTACAAGATGACAATCTGGTTCCCTCTCAAGTGCACGCAAACACACACACATGTTAGTGCAACTTGCCTTAACCTGTGTTCCAGGGGAAACATGTTAACTTCCTGCTTGGCTCCCCTTGAAGTGGCTGAAAAAAGGCCTGTAACATGCTGCTTGGGAGACAGCTGGCCTGATACCTGGTTATGTGCCCACTGGTACCTTTCTGCACTCCTAGCTTGTTCCTAAAGTAGCCCTGGCCTCCTAGCCCAGGAGAGGAAGCTTTGTGTGTGGAGAAACTTGATTTGGCTTCTCTGATCCAGGAGGAAGGTTGCAGAGGAGAAACATTTCTGGAGCTCCACAATATTATTTCTTGGTCATTAGCAAGCTCTTCAGAGAGCCCTTGGTAATAGCAATAGCTAGGGAGGTTCTTGGGACACTTGGAAGAAATGGGGGCTTGAATGGGACTTGTGAACATCATGTGTCCTTGACACACAAGCCAAAGTTAAACTATGATTGGAAAACTGGGTAGGAGGGGTGGAAATACGCTGATGTCCTTCCCCCTGTGCTCTGGGCGTTGGCACAGTGAGAGATCTGCGTAAGCCCAGGAAGGCAGCATGCACATGGTCTGTGCAAGCTTGGTAGGTGCCAGATGATGTTTGTCCGTATTCTCCCAATCCGGTACGGGGGATGCAGCCCCAAAGGTTCAGAGGGTGGTGGGAGGAAGCAGAGTCTGTCCCAAACGTACTGCTGAGCATGTTTTTCCAGCTGAGCGGCTGTGTGTGCCTCGCTCCTGCAGAGTGACTCTGCAGTCTGCAGGGCATGGCTGCGTGCTGGAAGGGATCAGCCGATCTGCTGGCAAGCGGGAGGGCTTGGGGGATTGCTTATCTTTTCTCCTCGTTTCCCAATAGTCATTTGACTTTTTTGACTTGCCTGTGGGGTGCATATGTGAAGAGAACAGAGGGTTTTCAGGGCTAGATACGGTATGTTTTAAGAAGTCTGAAACACAGAAAAGAGGTGAGTTTTTAATGACTAAATATGTGGGGAAACAAGTATCAAATTGTAAAAGCCACAAAAATGAGAAAAGGGTAGAGTTTTGTTGATGGGAAAGTAAGAGAAAGAAAAGTGTGGGGAGACTGACTGGAGAAGTTTGGGTGGTGGTGTCATACGTGCCTGTTTGGTAGCTTGAAGATGCTGTCAGAGGATGGGTGGGTTGTTTAATACTTAGCACTGTCTCTCACCAGGTTATTTGTAACATGTTTTCAGCCTTCACACTGAATTCATTCTGAATTTTTTTTCATTGTAACTGTGTTTTTGAAAGCTTTTGGTCAGTGCTGCAAATGAGTGATTATTAATTTACCAAATGTTAGTGTAAGACTGTCTGGTTTGCACACTTACAGATTAAAGAAGTTAGTGATAGAATGAAATAATGAGAACTTGTAATTAATGAATAAGATTCAAATGTTTAAAGCCAACATTCATTTCAATTCAAAGTACAAGAAATATATATATATTTTCAAATTCTTCAAGGTCACATCTTCCATTTTTGTGTATTAAATGTTACAAAAGGAACACTGAGTTTTTTCCTGCAAGACACTTCAGATTCTCATTGCAATAATTTTATATCTTTACTGTAGTCCTTCCCAGACAGTTATAAAGTCAGCTTGGGAACAATGTCTGTTCATGACGAAAACAAACAAAATCCCCCTCTCTCCCCAAACCTGAACAAACCTACTGAAGATAAAGTCTTGACCATAATACCAAAGTCCCACATCTCTGTAGATAGCAGTGCTCTTGTCCTCATGTAGCACGAGAAGAGACGTGTAAAGGAATGACTGAATCACTTTGCCCTACCTGCGTACCTCCAGACAGGTTCACATTGGCAGGGTAGCTACAAGGCCATGCAAGGAAGCAAGCGAAGGAAAAACCAAGCAAAGAACTGAGTGTGAAGAATCACACTGGTACACACTGATGCTGAGAAATTACTTGACTATGACAGCAAGTATTAAGATATGGAGAAATGCATCCCAGTAATGTTGTTGGGGGTTTTAATCTGACTGAAAAAGAAGTGATAGAGTATTTGTGCATGAGATTCCACACAAGAGGACAAAAAAGCGTATATTGGAGGTGTCTTTACCACATGCTCAGATGACAAAGCATGACACGTTCCTGACTGTGATCACATTAATTTCAGTTCCCAACTCCCAGCTAAACCTTGGGAGCTTGGGGGAATGCCTAATATGATATTCTCTGACTGCTCAGAAATTCACTCTCCACTGCAGAGGGTCTTGCACTGAGCTGAGCAAAAGGGGACTGATTTCTTTTGGCTTCCTGACAGCCTACAACAGCATTCTCGGGTGAACTGTTTTAGCTCCCCTTTTTTAATCAAAGAATGATAAATGTGACATATTTAATCTGTGCAGGGAGGAATCTCATGTAAAAGTGACCCATGTTTTTAAAATGTGGAATTAAACCTGTAAGTACAACTTTGAAGAAGGTTTGGAAGAGACGTGGCAGATTTCAGGCAGACAACCCTCTTATTTCATTTGGAGTTGAAGTCTGAGTTGATCTAATTAACAGCAGAAAAGTGGAACCAAGCAAGGAAAAAGTTTGGGGAGTGCCTGGAAAAGCTGTTAGGTTTGATTAAAACCAACCAGATTGACTGGGCCAGAGGGGGGAGCATCTCAAACAGATTATGAGTTTGGGGATTTCTGATTCGGTTAAGAGACATAATTATGTTCTCTTCACTTTGCTGCCTTGTGTATCCTACAGAGCCCCTGCTCTGCCCACAGCAATAAGGTGGAGGCAGCCTTGTAATTTGCAGTTCCTGGGGATGTCACCAGGATTTATGGCATCCTTGTGTGATGAAGGGGCATGCCTATAATACCGGGGGAGTTGGGGGCGGGGAGGGGTGAGGAAATCTCTTTCCTTCAGAGGTTGGATTTCTAGCTACAATGATGTGATGTCCCCTGCGGGGGGTGGGGGAGAGATTACTCCTCCTCTGTGGGGAGAATGTGTCTGTTTTGCTTATCATTGACTGGGTTTTCTTTCTTAGGTAAAATTTCCCTCTCGGCTCTTGGACCGCCTGCCCTTTATATGTATGCAGGAAAGGGTGTTGCAGAGCAGTATGTGACAATCCTGTCATAGGGAAACCCCCCATCCACTATCAGTTTCCACACAGTGGGATCCTGTTAGCTTCTGTGCTGCACCTAAATGGTTCCTTTATTTTAATGAGAGTCTGAGACATCTGAATTTTCTTTATCATACCTGAAGTTTTATTGCCTGTTTAATATCCTGTAACTTAAAGAACAGTTTGGGGTGGGTGGTTCTGGTACCTCTGGCCTCTTCCCCGCCCCCCATACACTGGGCCCTGACTTATATAGGGGTTGCCTCTGTGGATCGGCTGGAGACTCCCAGTGATATCACTTCAGGCTTATTGCTGGTTAAAGGATGTGAGGCAGAGAGCTGGGTCACCAGCTGCTTCACGGGAACAGTAATTGGACTTTCTCATGTTCCTTCCTTTAATGTTCCATAATTTCTCTGCAGGTTTTCATCTGATGCATTAATAGGAGTGTTTCAGCTTGTAGTTTGAGCAGCAGTATTTTGTTTCTCACTCAATTTTGGGATGGGGGTCGAAGGGGTTAATGTGAGAGAATGTCCAGTGTTTGTTCTCTCTAATACAAGCATTGATAAGTGGCTGGGAGAAAAAACAGCCGTGACCTTAGTTATTTTTTGTATGTCTGTGCACATGTGAGTGTTGGATTTACAGGGCTGTTTGTTTGGAGGGCTATCACTTTTTCTGGTCAATCTGACCAGATGCATTCCCCAGAAGCCCACTGACATCTCTGTTGCTTGGAGAAGAGGTCTGAACCCCTCTTCCAAGTAGAGTTCTGAAAGGTGCTTTTTGCCAAGCATGGTGCCTGTCCTACTGGTGACTGTGTGTTCAGTTAGTTGCCAAAATCACAACCATGTTAAGTCAGCTCCTCTCTCCTTCATCTTGCTATTGTCAGGAGGAAACCTAATATTGGCATTAAGATACTAATTAAGTTTAGTGCGTGGTGTGAATTCAAAACTGGGGAGCTATCCCAGACATATAGATGGTCTCATTTTGGAGTAAGTGATTTTTCTGGGGGTGTTGCTCTCGCAACTCTTTGAGGCCAGAGGTCTTCATCCCTCTTCAAGTACACATAGTCATCTGGGGCACCCAAGCTGAACTTTACCAAAGCCGCAGTCATTTCTGCATTAAAAACCATTTGAAGGATTTGATTCCACATGGTTTGTGGGAAATCAATGTCGGAGTTCATGCTGTTTGTGTCTCTTCAGCCTCCTAGCAAAGATGACTGGGGTGTCTTCAAATAACAGCTGACTGAGACAGAACCAAGCCTCTCCTCTGGATGGAAGGGTCAGAAAAACAGGGAAAACCCAACAAGGGTCCAGTGGTCTGGACACCTTTACAGAGAAAGGGATTTGGGAGCCGATGAGTGCTTCTATAGTTATTTTAGCCCTTTCTTGAACAGACYTTGTTGGTGTCTTAGGAGTAATCAACATGAGTGGGAGAAACTTGTTATCTGGGTTGGGTCTTTCTCCCATCTCAAGCTTCAGCTCCCATTTGAGGGAGTGAAGATACTTCTTATTATAATAGCCAAACATTTTTAAGAAGCATGTTTGCCCAGGCCTGACAGTTGGAGAGGGCTGGGAAGATCTGGGTTGCTGAGAGCCAGACCCTCCCTGAGCCTGCTCTGCCGGTAAGGAAGGAGGGGAGCAGGAAGTGAGCAGGATCTCAGGAGGGACGTAATTGGCCATGCTAATCTTTGGGTTTTGGGTTTCTTGCTTTGCTGCTTTTTCTTAGCAGACCTCGCCCCCTCCTCCATTGAGCATTGCTTTGAAGAGGCCTGTAGCTGTCTCAGGAACTTGTGCAGACACTATCTAGGCCTCTGAGGGGAAGCCAGGTGGTGTAGATTTGAGCTGAAATGTTGCCTGGAGATGGAAAAGAGATTCTACCAACACTGGTCTCTTCACAGCAGACATTGGACTAYGTAGCTTGGTCTTTTTCTCTACTTGTGCTGTTCGTATTGGGAAGATTGCCTTCATAGCCAAAGGAGCAGAAGGGAAACTTCCCTCCTGGGTGGAAGGTTATATTAGGAGGAGCRGAGTGATCCTGATCCTCAGCGTTCCTGCTGTCCATCAGGATTTCCCTTCCCCATCCCTTTTCTGGGAATCCATTGCAGTCCAGCAGCTTTTGAGCCTACACTGCTGAGTTCTGGTCATATCTCTGCTGCTGAGTTCCTGCATGACCTTGGAGAGGTCATTTTTTGCTTATGTCTAAGTCTTTTGTCTGCAAAGCATGGAAGATGGTTTAGTTATAACTTCACATGTATGTAGCCAGGACAAATCAGCTGGTGTCTGTCCAGTGCCTTATAGATGAAGAAATGAAACTTATGCAGATGGTTGTGGGTGAGATAGTGGCAGCATTCAGTGGCCCTGTGTCATAGTGGGTATGACTGAGGGCTTTACTGTCACGTCTGCTTGTGCCTCTGCACTTACAGGAGAGCAGTGCACACTCAGCACCACACCAGTACAGTAGTACCAGCCGGCATGCTTTAGTGAAAGGCAGGTGACATTAACTGCACTGAGGACTTTTTTCTCAGTTTGGAAAGTGGAAGGATAATTGCACGTTAGGGGAGCAGTAGAGTGCATGGAGCTGGGCTAGTTCTCCCTATAGCTCAGCTTGTGGCTATGTTGCCCCTCTCGGCAGTTACAACTGTGGGTTGCTGTAATAACGAGTCAGCGTGTTTCTCTTGCGTCAGGACTAATGAGCTTGTCTTCAGCCACTCCCTCCCTGGCCTCTGCTGGAAGGAGGCAGCATCCATGGCAGGAGGGCTGGGGAGCGGGACCTGCACCCTGTAGCGCTCGAGCAGAGAGAAGGCAGACTTTGAGGGAGGGTGCTTGAACTTGGCATTGAAGCGTAGATGGAGGATGGGGGCTGATGGAGGAACCCGATTGGCAGGGCGCTTCTGCAGTGAGCAGAGGGAGCAGCAGAGAGGAGGCTTGGGCTTGCAGATGGGATAGCCTTTCTGGACCTGTCCCAGATACCTGAATAGTAGCAGTGGCCAAATCGTCCCTGGGGAGGGGGAATATATGTAGATGCATCAGCTTTTCTCTTTAAATGCCCCAGTTTAACATACGGTCTCCTCCTGTGTTTAAAAATACCAGCAGGCAAATATTGGGATTCTGTGCCCCCTCCCCCCCCCAACACGCACACATACCCCTCTAAAGTAGGAAGGGCTGCCCTAAATTTAGTCAGGTCCTCTGAGCTTTTAGTACTGCAACTCTGAGTATTGGTGCAGCAATACAGAGCAAACTCCTTTGTAAAGTGTCTGCGCCCTCGTATGACAGTCCTGTAAGGGATGCTACGCTTAGTGCCCTCCCAAACATCCCGCTAGCTACAGCATAGGTCCTTGACCTCTTCCTGCTCTTTCCTTTCCTATACTGCCCCCCTCCCTTTTTACTGATAGCAGGGAGATTCATGAAACTTTGTTTCTGCTGAGATGATGTAGGCTGTGTGGATAGCATATGGAGCTGAGTCGGATGCTGGAGTGCCTGGGAAATACCTGGCTTGGCAGAGATTGGTGCTATGATGAAGAGATTGCCAGTGCCTGTAGTAATTGTAATCCTTCTGTTTAGACGCCAGCTCTAAGACTTTCTGGTTTTGGACCCATGCTGAGAAATGAAGCGTCTGCATGTAAGAAGGGGGAGGAAATGAGAGCCTGAATTTCTTAGGGCTTCCTCTCTCATGTGGCAGCATTGGCTACTTTGTGCTCCTTCCCGTTTGGTTGCCTGGGAATTACTTTGTATTGACCTAGCATTGTAGGGCTGGATTTAGCTGAGAGGTGCGGTGCAAGTGGGATAAGACTGCTGTGGTCCAGCACTGCCTAGTGCTTGGCAGGCAGCTGGTTAGATGGAGAGTTGCTGTGCAGCATTGCCCTTGCCCATGTGCACTTCTGCAGCCTCCAGCCTGTGTTAGGATGCCTGGCATTGGGATTCCCTGAAGGAAACGCAGGTAGGAGAATGGTGTGTATGGTGGGAGAAATCAGTGGGTCCAGTTTACTGGGTTCAGCCCTTTTGGTATTGGGTAAAGCAAAGTTTCAGCATGGTCTTTGTGCTTGGGTCCTTTGTATTTTGATTTTTAACCTTGAGAGCACTGGGAAAGGAACCGAACTGTGCTGGCAACGACAGTCCCAAAGTGTGTTAAATGGGCTCCTTGGAGAACAGCCTTAGCGATTTATCTTTGGCCTGCTGGCCATGCACATTTCTGCTTCCTTCCGCCCCGCCATGGCTTCCTTGGGAAAAGAAAGTGTTGCCTGATTTAGACTTCTCTTGGGCGCATCAGGTGCTGCCCTTAATTGGCAGGCCAATTTCTAATCTAGTCACTTGTGCTTGCAGGGAAGAACAGGGAAACAGGCGTCCCAAAGGGACTTCATGCCTGGCAGCCTCTGGCTTGCCCTGCCTCATACCTGTCCTCCAAGCACCTCTCTTTTTCAGAAGAGTAAGCCCTGCTGACTGGTTGCTCTGTGCTTGTTCTCTGCCATGGGAAAAGCTGCATGCAGGTCCAGAACTCTGAGTCTCCACTCCAGAAAGCTTGGATTCAAATCTGCGTTAATCATAGGTGTGATGAACTGGGGAAGCTCAGCCTCCCACCGACAAGAGGAGGGCTGAGGACTGGAGAACAGGGAAGTGTCATTCTTCCACCGGAGTCATGCTGGCAAAACTGTGAGAGTGAATGTGAGCAATATCTGCCCCTGGCTATCATGTGTGGCCCTTGCTTTCTAGTGGCATAAGCCACTGAAGAGCTTCCACTGCTTTTCTAGCAAATGTGGTGGAAAATCTGTTATAGTGGCCAAACTCAAGGAAAGCCAGGTGAGCTTTGCTCCTCATCTCCAGGGAGCTGGATAGGGCAGTGGGGATGCAACTGCAAGCTGAGCAGGGGCCTTGAGGGAACACAAGCAATGAGTTGCAGTGATGGCATGCCTGATAGGAGAACATCCCTTAGGGGTCATCTGTGGTTGCTACCTGATTTGGCAGCAGTTGTGATTTCAAGAAGCAGGGAGGGAGGGAAGAGGGTAGTCTGTACCTCTCAGAAACTGGCTGGCTGGCCATACAGATGGCTAGCCAGGCCTCAGTGCTTTTGATGAAGGATTGGTTGAACAGCCTAGCAGGAATGCAAACTGGAGCATTGCATCTGGCAGTGGTATAGCAAGGGGAATGGTTGCCAAGGCCTGTAGTTTTTGGCTGGCTGGCACAGAGGAATTCCTTCTCTCAGCCACTTGTGTGGGGTTTTTTTTGTTGTTGTTTTGTTTTGTGTGTTTTCTTTTTTTTTGATCTTCAGTAAAACTAGCTGATCCAAAAAGGTGGTATATGCATTAACCAGCACTTTCACCTTGTTCTTTTGTAAAGAAGTTGGTTGGGAGTTGTCTAAGTAGGGAAACACAGAAACTGCCTCTTGTTCTGGGACCTGTTAGATCAAGTGCAGGGCGTTCCTGCTCACTGCTTTAGGAGCCTGACCTCATCGGTAACCATTACAAGAATATAAGATGTTAGATGTGCTTAGGTGATGATGTACTGATGGAAGGTTGCAGTAGGAACATGCAGTCTACAAAGGATCCATGGCATGGGGAGATTTACTTTTCTGGTCAGGTTGGCTTTTCTCTGAGATCTTTCCTTCAATGTGGCCCACAGATCATAAGCCTGTATAACGGCGGAGGGAGTTTTGATTTGTTCAGTTGCTGCTTCTGCTCATAGGTGGGTGAAAGGATTCCAGCCTGATGATACCTTGAATGCAGTGCACTATCAAAGGTAGAGAAATAGGAGCAATTTTGGGACGAGGCGTGTTTTTACTGTGTCTGTGTTGGTTGAGCCCAGGACAGAGAGCGTTGCCCTGTTGAAGGGATAGTCCTTGCTGCAACTCTTGTGACTTTCCAGCTGAATGTGTGTTTTGGGCAGCTGATAAGCTGGAGCCAGGGGCCTGCCCTCTGTCCTAGGAGAACCTTGGCTCACTGTCAGCCTCCCTTCCCCCTATTCTTCCAAGTTCCTTAAAGAAAATGTAACATGTTGCTCTCAAAAATGCTGTTTTCGTGACTTCTTGTGGAGCCTTTACTAACAGGGTTTCTCCAAACATGCTCTCCTGCATGCTCCTCAAAGGAATGAATCTTCTGTTTGATCCTTTTGAACTACTTCAGAAAACCTCTTCCTCCCAGCTTCATTCCTGCTCTTCAAAATAAACAGGATTTTGCAGTAAAAGGACTTGTACTTCAAGCAGGAAAGAGCTTGGGGGGTGTGAGGGTTGAGTGATCTGTTGTCCCAGGAGTTGAGCACCTGCAGACTCCAGTAGCTCTGTCCAAAGGGCTGTGCTGCTTGCTCACAGAGCCATCTAAGTTGGGAAGGGAGGGCATTCCCTCTTGGGTGATGTGTGATGTGGCAAGGCATCATTCGCATGTGGATGCTGTGTTTGGGTGATGGGTGCATGCCTCTGTCTGCCTGTTTGTTGGTATATGTGCTGTGTTGGAGCCAGGCACAGCTGTTGACTTGCCATGTGGCTATGAAAACCAAGAACCATCAGGAAAATGCCTGTCTTGATTTTACTTTGGCTGCTGTCTGTGGTCCCTTGGCCTGGTCACTGTGTTAGTTAGATGCTGTCTCTGTAGGTCTCCATTCAGAAGCACTGGTTGGGGTGGGTGGGGTTCACCAACTAGTTCTTTGCAAGATGGACAGTGCTCCACACAAGTTTTTATTCCTTACCACTCTCTGTTAGAAGCTAACATAGAAGGTTGCTTATGAAAACAATACATTCGGGTAAATGCTCTCTTAACTCCTTAAAAATCTTTCTTGTGACAAGTGGTTGAACTGAGGTGGGTTCCAAGCTAGATTGATATTTAACTTGGGGATACTAAGAAAATACTTCCTCTGTTTAGTTAAAGCAAACAAATGAAGAGAGGAGGGGCCTTTTTAGTATGATCTGCACTCCAGCTGTAACCAATACAAATGTTTTCTTTTTCTTCTTTTGCAGATATATTTCCAGCTGATGGCCATTCTGGTATGTATTCATTAAAAATGGAGCTCTTTAAGCGCCTTCCCTTCCCCCCCTCTCCCCTCCACTTCTTTCTGCAAAGTGAGCTCTAACTGAATTTAGAAGATGATAGAGGAATATGCAACAGACTTTAATTAAAAACAAAAACAAAAAAAACCCTAATATTTGATCATTCCTGCATGGCAGTGACATGTTTCATGCTTTCATGTAGTGATGATTGTAGTCTGTGGAAGACTGCCTTCCTCCAAAACAATGTAGCTAGGCAAATTTGGTGGTCCAGGTTGAAAGAAGTCTCCCAAGTTTGGGGGTTTGTAGATCTTGATCATATGTAACTCAAAACATTGAAGTCTGAAGACGCAAGCGTAACTCAGAACTGCAGCTGTTAGTCTGTGTGTTAGTTATATGTAGTTTGATTTGTCCATGAATCTGAAAATGAATGTTTAAATTTGAAATAAGTTAAAAAGATGCAGATTTTCCCCTTAGCTGTTTAGACTGTGTGTTGCTGCTGTGTGTCCCTATTAATGACAACTGTGATACACCTGTACTGCCATGAGCGCAAGACCAATGTCTTTCCTGACCCCAACAGTCAATGCAGTCTTCATAGGACAAACCTTGCAGAAAAAGATTGGGCTCCTAGGGCTCCTAGCCTCGGGAGGGAGGGGGGAGGCTGTTCCAGACAGGATGCCCAAATCAGAAAAGGTGATGTAGCTTTTAAAAGCATGTGTCAATGGTCTTAATTCTTGCCTCTCCAAAACTACTGGGGACTCTTCCTTCTTGTTGATGTTGTTGAAGTGCTAGGACTGAAGTAGAGGTGTGTGTTTTTCCTGGTGATACCATGAACAGGCAGTAAGAAGCTCTTGTCTCAGGAGCTGTGGTGCCTTTTGGATGTTCTGTGGCAAAGGCATGGGGAATGAGGATCAGTTCCTGACTTGCCCTGTGCGACCTTGGAGACATCACTATGTCTACCTTCTGCCTGCATCTTCATCTTTGCAATGGGATTCTGTTTCCCTAATTCACAGCAATATTGTGAGGATAAATTCCATTGCTGATTGTGAAGCACTGAATGATAAGAATTTGGAAATATGAAAATCAGCTCCATTGTCTTAAAATTAAAGCTGATTTCAGTAAAATAACTCACTGTTTTTGAAAGGTCTAGTGTAACGTTTGGGACAATGTAGTCTGACTTCATGAACTGAACAGGTGGCAGCGAAACATGCACGTGTGTTTGTTTCCAGAGCTCTAGCCGGCTCACAGGGCCCTTAGAGCGTTGCAGAAGATGCTTCTCCTAGGTCTCTCAGAAGTAACTCCAGCATCTGTAAGGCTTTCACTTTTTTATCACTTTCAGAACATGTTGGAAAGTGAAATGTTAAGACTGGCTTGTGTCTTCCCATGCGTTGAGTACAGGGGTTCTAAAATCAGGATGGAGCAATGACTGCATAGAAAAGTTTCTGCTACTTAGAGATTTTTTTTTTCTTCTTCCCTCCCCTAATAAAAGGCTTTTCTGCATGCTATTGAAGATCTGCCTTCATCAGGTGCTGGGTTTTCTCTGCCTGTGTTGCAGACTTGGAGATGTCCTTTGGTTGGCACAACTCCATCCTCTGCGCTCCAGCCGGTTGCGGACCTTCGCAGATGGCTCCGGGGTGGGGCACAAGTGTGTATCTGCAGCAGATGATAGTGTGYGCTTTTCAGTAAAAGCAAGTTACCTGTCAATAGCATCGCAGAAAATGTTGCCCACAGAGCTGGGGTGTTTCACAGTTCTGTCTTTATTTTTAAGAAGATAAGGGAAAGTTTAAAAACAGGATTCCTCTTACTAGTAGCCATCTTCGACACTGTGCAGTCCCATCTCATGGCTTCACCAGAAAAGCCTTAAAGGTGGTGCCATGCTTTCTCTCCCTGTGTGCTAAGCTTATCTGAAAGCCCTGATATCTCAAAGCACACAGAAGTGTAAACGCGGCAGGCAAAGACAGGGTAGAACCACTGGCTGGGGGGTGACAGGCTTGCCTGGAGCATGCATCAGAGTGATTGTGTGCTTCTGAGTGTCATTTTTGACACTTTCATCTCACTTCCTTTGCTGAGGTGTGCCTAGGGAATTAATTTGCTAAACTTTATTGCTGCAAATCACAAGGACTCTTATAATCTATGTCAGTGACCATTTAGTAAGGTTAATCTTGTTAGGGGAGGCGGGTCCATATAGCCAGGTTCTGCTCTTGATGAGAAGTCTGTTGTTCTTTTGCCCAAAGAAGAGTTTAACATACTGACCCAGGGGGGGATGCCGAGTTGTGGTAACAGACTTGGGACTTGCGCGGGTGAGGAGCCTGAGCCAAAACATCAGCCATTTTGTAGGCACAGCAATTGTAGCATGCCCCAAAGCATGTACCTGCTTGTTAGTATATGGATGCTGGAGGCGTTCTGCCCTCACCCTGGTGTCACGAGCAAGCACAATGGAGGTGGAAGGGTAGCGATGTTTGCATCCTGCTTACGTAACGGCATTTGGAAATAAAGCTGCTCTCTGATACAGGGTACTAGCTTTCCTTTTGTCTCGTACAGCAGCTACTTGGTCCTCTCTCACATTCAGAGATTAGGATTCAGGATTAGGATTCAGGAGAAGCTATTTCAAATGTGGTGACCTGAAGTTCAGGTGAAAAGCTGAGACATCTCAACACCCTTTAAAGATGCAATGCTGGGCTGGGTGGTGTGCAGGCATAGCAGGAGGAGTGACTCTCTCCCCCTCGTACTCCCCATTTCTGCTGTCACATAAGGGTTGTGAGGGCACATCTCTACCTAGACCTCTATGGATGTGTTGGCCATAAGCACCTCGTTTCTTTGCAAGCCTGCTGATGCTGTATGCCTTGCAGGACTTATTGCCATAGGAGGTGGGGAAGTTCACAACCTGCTATGTAAGGAAATACTCTTTTTTTTTTTTTTTTTTTTTTTTAAACCTACTAGTTTCATAAGGTGCTCCTGGTTCTAGTTTTGCAGAAGGTGCTGATACCATATACTGCAGTCACCCCTTTTCTCCTCAGCAGTGGAGAATCCCAGCCTTTTTGATCGCACCTCCTAAGGTGCTGTCATTGATCAGTTTAGTTGCTTTTCTCTGTATATCTGTAACACCAGTGTGTCCTTGATGAGATGTAGAGACCAGACCTGACTGCAGAACTGAGTTATGGGTGCACTGGTGTGTAATATAGCAGCAAGTGATGCTCTCTTGTCTTGTTCTCACTTCTCCTGATCTCTTGATTATTTTGGGGGGGGGGGTTGTTTTTTTTGTTTTGTCTGCTGCTGCACCTTGAGCTGATCGTTTCGGAGAACTGTCAGCAGTGGCTCTGGTATATCTTTCCCAAGTTATAACTGCCAGTTTGTGTTGAGCACTGGAATCCTTTCATGAAGGGATATTGGTGATGCTCTCGCTGCAAGGAAGTAATTTTTAATGTTTTATAAAGAAAAGGAGGGAGGATGAATCTTTACATTAGGAGGGAAAGCACTATATTGCACTCCTCTGTAACTGGCTGTTCTCAAATCCTTTGGGAAGGCTCACTCCAATAAGGGTCTTTTTATTCTTTTGTGGTATGTATTGGGAAAGAGGAGGGCAGCCACCTCTGGCACTGGAATCACCTGAGCTGGAGAATATGTTCTATGTAGAGAGATCCATGGGATTGTGTACCCTGGTAGGAAGTTAGCAGTATTTGTTGTATCAAAGTGCTTTAGAAAAATCTTAGAGTTTCACTTCCATTGGCTTAAGATAGGGGGCTTAAGTAAGGATGTTTTATCTTCTGCTTGGAGAGCACACCCTGAAATCTGCTTGCATGAGGTACAGTAATTCTTAAGTGGCGAAATAGAAGCCTTTTCTGCCTGCTCTGAAAGACTGCAAGAGTATTTGGCTGTCTTGCTGGTATTACAGTGTTAGTGCTCTGAATTCACCAGCAGGAATAAGTCTTGATACCTGTTGTCAGTTTAATCCACGTGGTTACTGGACTGTAGGATTTCTTTAGCTCATTTTTGGAGAAACACTGCTTAGTGGGTGACCTAGGTCTGGCCTTGCTAAACTTCTGGGAGTGTTTGCTGGAGCAGATCCTAGCACCAAATCTCCTTTGCTTTCCCCCGCCCTGAGAGATGGAACTGGATTTCTGGCTTGTGATGGTTTTGTCTTCCTTGATTTCACAAGCTGAGCTGCTGTATCAATTCCCTTTTGTTAAATGGGATCAGGGAAACGTTTGCAGCTGAATTGGCACAGGCTTGAGCGTGAGGTCTGGTGGATGCTTACAAGTGGCCACTGCACAAGGGACTCAGCTGGTTCTGCAGAAATCACTCTGAAGTAGTAGACAAAGTCAGGTAGAGAAAGCATAGCAGGGAGGAATTAAGAGAGATGTTACTTGAATTACCTCACAATCTCCTTTCTAGAAACCTAGTCTCTGGATCTCTTCTTTAAAAAGACAGGTTTTTCCAAGGGCATATTTTGTGTAGAGTTTGCACCTTTGTTCCTTGTAGGACCCCCTCACCTCTTCTGCTGGTGCCTGTGATGGGCACCTGACCTGTACAGTCCCCTTCTGGAAAGTGCGAATGTGCGGAATTGAAGGTTCTCGTGGCAGGCACTTGGCTGCGTGGCTGGCGCTCTCAATTCCTGTCTGTTCGTTGTTAAATATTTACAGTGAGACGTACCAGATGCTTCTGAGGAAGGTTTTTGTCAGCTTCCAAGTCCCCAGTTGCAGCTGCAGAAGAGGCTGACGGCCATTAAAGGGATTGCATCTGTGCAGAGCCCTTGGCTCAGCAGCGACACAATGACCTCTTCTTGCTCGTGCTGTGGGCACCGCTGGCTGTGCTGTCTCATCGGCTGCAGTGAGACACAGACAGAAAATACCCCCTCTACTGATGACAAGAGATTAATGATGTCTGGTCCTGAGGCTTTTTCTTTGATGCTCTTCCACTACCGTGGGAGCAGGGAGCAAATGATTCTTTTGCAGGACTGGGCTTTTATCGCTGCACACCTTTCTTCTGGGTCTTCTCTCCCCAGTGACAATACATGCATGACCTTTGCACAGTTGCCTTTGCTCCCTCTCCGCTGTCTTATTCACCAAACTGTGTTGCAGAGAGGGGAGTGGATTGATCCAAGTGAAGCAAACTCCTGTCACAGAGCACCGAGTCTGAGCAACACCATCCTCCTGCAGTGCAAGTCTCTGACTTGACTGGATTCAGCAGCAGAGTCTGGCACCTCTTTGCTGCCAGCGCTGGGTGTGCAGAGATGCAACCAGAKTATTTCTGCTGAATGCCACCACTCTGCTGGTCCCAGTGGTCAGGCTTCCAGCTTGCCTCCCACTTTCAAGATAAGGTCTAGGACCTTGGGCTAGGCCCTGTTTGTTGCTCTTGGTGCTTATCAGCTTTCACTGCTGACAAGGTGACCTGCTGTACAATGCCAGAGATTGGGAGGGAAAGTCTCCCCACCCTGGACTGCATTTTGGCTTGGCCCCTCTCAGACCACCTGCATGTGCACGTGTACACGCATGCACCCAGGTTTGTGTCACTTGTGTGCCAGGTCTCTGGGTCTTAGTGTTATAACTTGGCTCTGGCTGATGGGCTTCACATGTGGCGTGGAGGTAAGATCTCTGGAGATGGCAGATCAGCTGCTCCAACTGGGAGGGGGCGGTCTCACTAGGTCATCATTTTTCAAACTAAATATAGTTGCCTGTGCTTTCATAAGGCCAGGATTTTTGCATCACGTGACTGTCTTATCCCTCCTGGCCAGCAGTCAGTCAGAGTAGGGGATCGTGTGTCTGAATGGGTGATAATTAACTGTTAACTAGCTTTTCATTAGAGCCTGGCAGAACAGGCAAAGCGGTGCTGCAGAGGTAAGCAGGAGTGGAGGAAACTGCTCTGGGTCTGTCCTGGAGGGTGGAGACCAGTCCTGTTAGGACAGCCCCCTCTTTTAATTTGCAAATCAGTAGCCCCCAAAGGTGAGTGGGTTAGTTTTCTTCTGTGTTTTATGAGGAGTTGCATATCCTTCCATGTGTTGTGTGTCTGTCCTTGCCGTCCTGTAGTTCCTGCTAATGTCCTCGCCTCCTTCTCCCCCACCACTAATTTTTAGGTCATGAACTATCAGCTGGTCTCCAAGCCCTCAGCTTGGAGGAGAGCCTGACCCTCCGACTCCTCCATGACTTGGCTTGTCTGCATGGCATAATTCTCTCTGGGCTCCTGCAGTCTTGCCTTGGTGCTGAGAGCAGAATGTGCAAGGGGAGCGAGCTGGTGTTTTCTGAGTCCGAGTCCAGGCAGGAGTGTTTTCCTGTGGAGTCCTCCTTTCCTCCAGTACCGAGGTGTCCTTGCTGTGCCTTGTCGCCCTGAGTGGCAGCTGAATCAGCTCTCGCCTTTTCTCAGGGCCTGGCGCGTGAGCCCCAGCCTGGCTCATGACAGACGTCCACAGGTTGTGGGACTAACATGTCATTCGCCTGGGAGTGTGGCTCTCCAGGAGCTGCAAGTGCTGTCGGCTTTTCCAGCCCTCTCCATTAACCATTTAATCTGGCAGAGAATATGCTGGTATCCTCAGAGGCATCAGAGTGCGCTGGCGTTCTCTCCTGTGATGACAGAGGAATGCTGCCTAAATGATCTGCTGGCCAGGGACTTGTCTGCACCAGAAAAGCTGGGTCCGACACAGGTTCTGGAGGTGTCTCTCCCTCGGGCTGAAGCAGTGTGGCAGGATAGGTTCCTTTCTCCCTTCCCAGGGACAACAAGGTGGCTCGCTAACTGCAGGGGCCTGAGACACAGCACAGCTCCCTGGTTTTGGCACAGTCTTTTTAGAGTCTCTGATCAGCCGGATGACATTGACTGTGTCCCCAGTGGATGCCTCTTGAAGTCTGGGAACCACTAGCTTTTCCAGGAAAGACCCTTTGGTTTGAGAGAGAACAAGTGAGAGAAGTGAGTTTTCCTTATGGGGTGTGTGTAGGGGGTAGTTCCTGCGTTGTCTCATTCTGTATGACCCTGGCATCTGGAGGATTGGTGCAAGGCATGAGCATGTATCTTCTGTGAYGCAGGTTTCCTAGAAATCCTCCTTGGGGAAGAAGATCACTTGGAAAGGTGGTGGAAAGATATCACTTGCCTTTAAGATGGTTAATTTACTGCCTTTTATGTAGTAGTTATCTGTGCCATAAGGAATCCACAGTACCATTGCTGATGCTGTTAATGTTAGAAATGCCCATTAGCATTTCTTAACCCAGTCCTTCCAGGTTATAGCTTGTCCACAAGTTGAAGGATTTTTGTCTTAGTTTGGAAGGCTGCAGGAAGAGGTTTATGCATCTTCAGGAAATCTAGACCATTCCTTCCTTCATCTGCCCCAGARACAAACTGGAATTGGACCCTGCAGGTGACCAGAGTGTACGGCTGGGAGGGTGTTTGGCTGTTGGGCCAGAATGTAAGGCCAGGTTTTTTATTACAAAGCGTATGTGCATCTTGGCTGTACTGTTCTGCATAACAAGACTACGGTTACTTGCATTTAAAAAGTAATACTGTTTGTAGGCTTCCTGTGACAAGGGCTTCTTTACATCTGGTGCCCGTGCTTGTTCTGAAGGTCTCTGCAGGTCTTTACTGCCTTTAGGATGCTGTTGGCAGAGACAGGCTCTGCAAATGAATTGAGCTGCTTTTTCTTCCCCTCCTTGCAAATTGTCTGTGGAATCCTTCTTGTACACTGCATGGAAGTATTAGCTGAGGGATTTTGAGGGCTTGCAGAGCTGGGAATAAAACTCAGGTGCCCACACTGCCAGCCCGTGACCCTGATCCATCACACTGCTGCCCTATCATACTGCCTTGAACCTTCCTGTACCCTCAGTCCTTTCCTCTCCTCGCATTTTTCTGGGGCACATGGACTCCTGAGCTCTCAGAGCTTGCCTTAGGACACCCAGGTAGGAGTGTTCTCATGCTCTCTGCAGAGCTGTCAAATGCCCTTTTTGAAGTTATTTTTAGTTAGTGATCTTTGCAGCAGTTGCAGAGATTACATTGCAGAGAAGTGTAGGCAGCTCCTTGCTTCCTTTGCTGTTACAGTAGGGCTTGTAAGGTGGAGCTGTCTGCTGAAGAGTTGCAGAAAATTGCTTGGAAAGCTTTGAGCCACAGTGCCTGCAGCTTGTCTTGCTCCTGCTGAACAGACTTCCCACATGCTTTGCAAGCCCAGATCCTGCTCGGCTCTGCAGCTTGAGGATCAGGCCCCTTGCTTGGTCCTGACCTTGCCCATTCCTCAGCAGTTTCTCTTACACAGACAAGAAGCTGCTAAAATTGCAGAGGTGCTGAAAATATCCCTCTTCCCTCTGTAGACGGGTCCACATGCTGTGGTACCAGCTGGGAGTCACAAGATCACATGCTGCAAATGGTGGCACAGGCTGCTGACTGCAAGTGTTTGTCTGCAGTCCCAGGAGTGGGTGGGAGTCCCCGCAGGAGAGATGCACCTGGTTCTTGCTAGATTTCCATGTGGTAGCATCCAATTTAAAACTATTAGAGAGCCCCATCCTGGTGCTCCCTCAATTTGCACTCCYTCCCCGCTACCACCACTCTTCTATCTATGGCAGTGATTTGGTGGGAGGTAGAGCAGGAAAATGTTGGACTGGCATCTAGACAAGATGCAGTCTGTGTGCCCAGTTTGCCCTGAACCTTGTAGGTTTTATGTACATTATGACACCTTCAGCAAAATGTGAGCATGCAAAGTCAATCAATGATATAAATCTTTTTAAATCTTTATAAAACTTTTCTGCTTGTGTGCATAGTTGTGGAGAGCTCTGGAGGCAAGTGTTTCTCATGTCAGTGAGGCATGAACTGTGACACGTGTCCAAGACCAGTGCTGGGAGCAGGTCATTGGGAGGCAGGAGGAGGTGGAAGCTGGTACTTGGTCTCTGAGTGCATCTCTAGCTCTCTGTGCACAGAGGCATGCTTCCAAAACATTCCCCAGCGGGAGCCAGGTCCCCTCTGCCCCACTGCGCTGAGTGTCCCCATCTGCTCATGCTTCCCAGCCCTTTCATGCTAAGGGTATATTCCCTACCACTTCCCATCTCACTGATGAAGAAATGGATGCAGCAGTCACTGGAAGTGGGCAGAAAGTGTTTGCCTGTCCCTCAAGACTCGCTTCCTGCGACTTCAGGGGGCTTCTCAATGGGGCAGACTCTCGATAAGAAAACAAACCTTCAGCAGCTTCCACAGCGAACAGGCTGCCGATGGGAGGGGGAAGGCTGTTGTCAGCTTGTAGGCCGCATCTGGCCTGCAGGACTGATCCTGCAAGTGTCTCTGGAGAAGTCATGGTATTGATGTGGCTCACAGAGCTCACCAGCTGTGTCCTCCCACACCTGGGTTCGGCCAGGCTCTGACTCCAAGTCTCTGGTGCATCTGCATAGGCTGGGATGGGTGCCATTGGAGATCCCTCAAAATACCATCTTGTCCCTGCTGCTGAGCAAATCAGGCCACCCTGGGAGAGAGTTTGAGACGTGGAGGAAGGACAGGGACTCGGATTCATGCACTGGTTTTCCCACATTGGCAAGCTGAGAACACGCATTAGTTAACCAGTCTGTAGCTATTCTAGATTGGCTCCCGAGGTCTCCTTTGTGGCCAGCAGTGGGATGTGCTTGTAATCACAGCTGCCGCAGATGCTCTGTGGGCTTGGCTCTGACTTGTCACCTGCTGGTTCCCTGTTTCTTATGGGAATTGCTGTGCTGCGTCAATGCTGTTCCACCTAGTGTGTCCTGTGTGTGATACCCCAGGAGGGGACTCTCTTGCCTTTCTCTGGAAAGACTCTCAAGGAGTTAGCTACTTCCAGGGAAAACAGCTAATCCCTGGGCTTATTTTTCTTTGCCTGGGGAATGAGCATGTGCATAAATACTGCGGGAGCTGGTAGCAGTCGTCTTAGGTGTAAGTTGTCTAATGGTTTCTGTCCTTAATCTTCTCAGAAGTTGTCACACCCCCATGTCCCTTGTATTTCTCAGGAGGTCAGTGCAAGTGCCTTTTCCTTGCCATGTTAGTTTTGGCTGGGGCACAGTTCCCCTCTCGCTTTCAAGTTGCGCAGACCCCCACCCTCTTTAGACCTTGGCTCAACCTTGCCAAAGCTATACTTGTTCTCCATCAACCTGGAGACCTCAAAGAAGCTTTGCCAAGGCAGGTATCCCATAATACCAGGTATGGTCTGTGGTACTCGACTAGCACTCACCAGGAACGTCCCACAGAAGGAGAGAGGGTAGTTCAGAGACTCTTGTCCCTGCAGAAGTGTGGTTAAGTAGATCCTGTTAGACTGCTAGGCATGCAGACTGGCTCTCCCTCTCTGCGCCCTTGGGCTCCTTTGGAGAGCTCTGGGGAATCTGGGGATTCCAGTTCTTCCCTTCCACCACCTAGCAGGACCTGCAGCGCAGAGCATGTGCCCCTGCCTCAGCCTCTCCAGTGCAAAGTCCAGGCTCTTGGCTTCAAAACCGTCTTCATCAGCAGTTTTGCCTAGATGCCATGCTGTGAACTTAGAGCAGCTTAGGGGCAGGCATGTTCCTTTCTGTTGACTCAGTTCCTGGGGGAAGGAAGAGTGTGCAGCGTCAGGGACGGAGCACATGCTGAGGTCTGAGATTGCGAGAGCCCTGGAAAACTGCATTCCTGTTGGGCTTTATATTACAAGCACTGACTGCCCTTTGAGAGGCTGTCCCAGTTGGTGCTTTGGTAGTGTAAGCCTTTGTCTACATTGCACCCGAGTGGTATGCCAGGAGCGGGCACTACAGTTTGCTTGCTAGAGATGCAGATATTCCTACTGCAATACCAGGTCTCTCCCCAGCCTTGCAGATTTATTCCACCTCTTCATCTACCATCTTTAAAAATCCATTGCAAGCTGCAGTAGAAATGAGAGAACCAGGTTGACCAACGTTGTTTCTGATTTGCCCAGGTTAGGTAGTAAATACATCTCCTAGGCTGAATGCAATGCTCTGTGGTCCTGCAGCTCGTGTCCCTCTCAGAGTGTGTTGTCAGTGCATGTTTAGTTGCAGAGCTGTTGTTGCCCTGGCTGTCTGCTCCTTGTGCAATGACTATTCTCCTGCTTCCAGTTAAAAGGTGTTTGCTAACCTAGATGTATCTGTGAACTTCCTGCTCTGAAGCCTGTGAAGAGGGCTGCTTACTGCAGCCAGTTACAGTCTGGAAAGAAAACGCAAGGTGTTTTCATAGCTTTGTCCTTTCTGGTGCTCGCCAGGTGCTTCAGGGAGCAAGTGCCAGAAGCCAGAGAACACTTCAGCTGTGACTTGGTGATAGGAGAGGTTTGACAGCAGTACAACATCAAGACTCCAGTGCTCTCACCCATGCATCATCCCCCTCAGTTGTTAAGAAATAACCTCATCTTGGCTTGGGGAGTCCACAAGGAAATGATCTGATTCCCAACTTGGTTCCATAGACAGTTGCTGGCACAGCTGAAGGGGCAGAGGAGGGAATTCGTTCTGGTGGAATCGCTGCTGAGGCTGTACGGCTGAGCTGAGGATAGGCAGAGATGAGGCAGAAGGCTGCAGATACCATTCTGGATCAAAACCTGAGACCTGCTTTCTATTCCTGGCTCCGCTAGCGTCTGCTCTGTGACCTCAGGCAAACCACTTCTTCCTCCTCTGAGCTCTATCCACTTGCCAGTCTTACGCAGCTAAAACGTGGGCTCCCTCTGTACCTGCTTTGTACATCCCCTTGCACAACAGGGCCCTGGTCTTTGTTTAGGTTTCCAGGCAGTGCTAGTGCAACCGAATATTACTTAGTGCAATAAATAAGTGCAAAAGGAGATTTTTTTTGAAATGTCAGGGCACAAACCTCCTTGATCAGCCTCCTGCATCAAACAGTAGAAGTCAGCAGCCGCAGCAAGCCTGTGGAAGTAGAGGGAGAGCAGTTGTCTTGTTTCCAAGATTTCTCTGGCTGCTTTTGTCAGATATTCAGCGGAGCTGTTGATTGTACCTGGTTCCCTCTGTGCCCAGTTGCATGTCCCTTGCTCTCCCTGGTGTGTTGAGGCATCTATCTGAGACGACCTCCCCTGGGAATACGGTGCACCCCAGCCTGGCCTCGAAGGCTGCCTATCGATGCCTGCAGGGGGCCGGTTGGATACGGCCCTGCAGGGGCCGGCTTGGGTGGGGTCCACCTTCTCCGCATCCTTGCTGCACTGGCTTTCTCCTCCTTCCCGACAGTGCTGCTGCGCTGGATGGAGACAGAGCGTGGCCCCAGAGAGTTGCAGGGCTGTCTTCCCTGTCTTTTATGTGGTCCCAAGCACTGAAAAGGAGGTGTCTTTTGCCTAGCTTTTTTTAGCCTGTTTTCCTTAGTTTTCTCCATGCAATTTTTTCTTTCTTCTCTTCACTTTGAAAACGCCCAGGGTAATGTGACTTCTGAGGTATCTGTCAGCAGTTTTTAAGTGCTCAGCTACCAGGGCAGGATCTAGTATCCCTCACTAGCGCTGCTTGTCCTGGACTCCTGTGCCTGGATGTGTAACACCCCATTACTCCCCATTTATCGAGTATACAGTGAGAAAGGGTTTTTTTTCAGTGCAGTTTGGCAGGAGGTCTTTTCACTTGCATGTCACGAGATGTATTGCTTTCCTGTGGGCAGGCCTTGTAAGAAGGTTTTCTTCTGAAGCCTGGGTACCTGAGTGAGCCTACTTTTTTTTTTTTTCTTTCTCCTTCTCTTGTGTGTGCTGGAGTCTTTGCATAAGGGGGCATAAAGAGCCATTTTTAGTTTGATATAAAGGAGCTCGAGTGTGGAATAGTTCTTTATTTGGAGCTGAGGCCCTTGGTTAGGCTGGCTTGCTCTGGAAGGCATGGAGCAAAGCTTCTGCTCACCGTGGCCCTGCAGATGCTCTGGATGTCAGCGTGCGTTTGTGTGGCTGCTAGCACGATCACATCGCCTCAGTCTCCTGCCCGAGTTTGAGCAGTCTCGACCATGACTTCTGGATCTGGACTCCATCCGTGCTGGCAAGAGCAGCCTGCAGCCATCTCCGCGTCGCGGGCCTGGCTGCGCTCCCTGAATCAATCTCCCCGTCAGGCTGCAATGCCTGCTGCAGTGCTTTGCTTAGCATGTTTTGTCTTCCACGGTGCTCTGCAAATGCTAATTAGTCCTCTCAGCACCTCAGCTAGATAAGGGATCCCTGTTCCTATCTTGCAGATAAGAAAACTAGCAGAACTTGTTTTAAATAATCTCTTCCCCCCCCCGCAAAGATGATGAAGTCCTGGCACCTACCCTCTGCTTGTGCCTATGCATTGGCATCGTCTTTTGTTAGAGGGTGTAGGGGGCCTTTTTGACCTGTCCCCAAAGATGCACAAAAACATATTGTTAACTGACAACATGGTTGTGAGGCTCTTGAACCAAAGCTGCTGGAGAGGCGAGGCCAGGGTGCCGTTCCCGTGAACCCTGGGCAGATGTCCAGGTGGGGTGTTTGCAGTGGGAAAGGGAGCCCTGCTCTGCTCCAGCTGGAGAATCTGTGCTGTGTTGCTTAATCACGCTGCGGAGTGAGTTCAGTTATTTTTTTCAGCTGTGCCAAGTATGCCGGTCGTTGCTGTTAAAGCAGGCAGGTGCTCCCGTACCTGTGGAAAAGGGGCTGACTGCGGGTTTGTGCTGTAGCGCTTGGTGCCTTTTGAAGCTATATTTAGTTGGTGACATCTGTGGGCGTTGAGTGGAGGATTTTAGGGGCTGTTTTGAAAGCGTTCATTCTTCCTACGCTAGTAGGGAAGTTTAAAAGCCTTGTGGCAAGCTTTCTGCCGTGGAGCCAGAATTCTCAATGAGGTGCACGTGGAATAACTGAGGGACACGTGGGATTGCCACTGTTTGATTGCAGGGTGGGGGCAGTGCAAGCAGGCTGGGGAGGTACTGGGGAAAATGGGGAGGATTTGAGGACCCAGCTAAGAGCTTGRGCTGTCCCTGGGGTGAAATCCCCGCATGGGAGCCTTATGAAAGGAAATTGGGGAGAGGGAATGCGCATGGCTCCATTCTGCCATGTCTGACTCTGCCTTATTGACATTTCAAAGTTTCCAGCTTTGAGCAAGGCTGGGCCAGTGGGATGAATCATAGGTTTCAAGGCTAGAAAAGGGACCGGTTTTGATCATCTAGGCAAAGTCAAACTGTCTTATGCAGGAGATCAAAGCCAGCTTTGAATGGAGCTAGGTAAGCTATTCAGGGCGGTTCCCTGGGTGTCCCCAGATAGCCTCTGCAATTGCTTGGGGCCCTTCTCTTCACCTCCTTCCTATCCTCACCCCCCACCCAAGTCTAGAGTGCTTTTGTTTTAAACGGAGCTGGTAGAGTCGGTGCTGCAGGGGATCCTGGCATCCTGCAGCAATGCTCGCTTCTGCCAGGCCTCCAGCAGGCTGGCCCCAGGCTGGACTCTGTCACGACTGGCGCCATGTACATGGTACATAGCATGGGCTCTCCCTCAGGGCCGTGGCTGGTCCTCCCTGTGCAGAATTGCTGTTAGCAGTGGCTGCCTTGTACTCTGCTTTGCTCTTCGGGAGGTGACCCTAATGCATGGTCCTTGCTGGACAGTGGTGCTACAGCAGGATTATCTTAGCCTTGCTCAGTACTGAGAGTTGTGTGTGCCCAAGACACGTGTGAACACATGGTTTTCCATCACACTTGCTTAGTTTCAAAATAATTTTGTTATGTGCTGCTTAAAAACTTACTAACAAACCACATCTACATATGTGGAAGCTTGCTCCAAACTTTGTGGAGCCTTTGAAATTTGGAAGGAAACCGCATTGAGACAAATAATTCGGTAGCATTTCTTAATGATGTTATGTGATCCCAAGAGGATTTGTCTGCAGTCCCCTAAGTGACCTAACCTGCTTTTGAAAAGTCCCTGTAAGAGCTAAACCAGTTTGTTCTTAAAAAATCTGATGAAATTTCACCCCCCCCATCCCAGCTGGATGTTAGAGAGGCTGAGTGCCCCCTCCTTGCCTCAGGCTTGTGGTACCTGCTATCACCTCCAAAAGGCCTTTTGTGGGTGGGAGAGGTCACGGAGGTGCAGACAAGACTGGATATGTGCAGAGCTGACGAGGAGTTCACAGGTTAAAGCTGGTGTCCCCTAACAGGAAGATGCAAAACTGGAAGCAGGGCTGAGCCTCGAGCACAGTAACCCAACTGCAGGAGCGAGGGAGATGCTCTCAAACCACCCTTGCCTGCTCTGGACTCCTGTCCCCATGCATTTCTGGTGCTGCTGACTGGTGGCAGGGTGCAGAGACTTTTTCCTCGTGCAGGATGTGCTCTGGAAGAGCATGGAGATGAGTGAGGTCTTTTTTCTCAGGTGGGTGTGTGGGAAACCCCATGAGTAGCTGGAAGCAAGGATATAATTCCTATTTGAGGCTAAAAATCCTTCCTCCCCCCTTGTTGTCCTTGCATAGTTGTTTTGTGTTAGGCAGCAGTGTGCTACTCTGTCGGATGTTACATGTGGCCAGCATGAGCCTGCTCCAGGGACCTTGCAGCCAAAACTGGGAGGGAGAAAACAAGCTGAATTTGTTTTTCTTCCTGTAAGACCTCGTTGTGCTAAGTGCTGTATGAACAGGAGCAAAGACAAGTCATGGTGTGGCTGAGGGTTCTGACTGCTCCAGGTGGTGTGGGAAGTCTGTGGTCAGCCCAGGATCTAAGGCCATCTCTGAGGTCCCAGTCGGGTTGCAACCCTGGAACAAAACTCCCGTGAAGAGCTACAGGGGCTGCTTTAAAACTCCTTCCAGCCCTCTTGGGTTCAGTGCTGCAGTCTGATGATGTTTTGCTGAGACACTGATTCCTACTGTTTTGGCAAGGGTCAGTTTTGACAGCCCTTTTCCCAGGCTGGGCTTAGAGTATGAGCACCTGGGCTCTGATACCTCAAAATACCCCGAAGGCACTTAAGTACCTAAATACTACTGGCTGCAGAGGCATTTGTGCACTTCCTAGATTTGGCTCTCTCTCTCTGTCTGTACGTTCCCTCTCATGAACTTGCTGCCCTGTTCTGGGATGCACTGGAGATCAAAGCGAGGCACGAGATGAGCAGCGTCTGTGTGCCGCAAGCTTGGCAGTGTGGGTGCGTGTCCCTCCTTCAGAGTCCTCTGCCCCATGGGGAAGGCCAGGCCCATTAACATCGTGATACGCTTGGCTGTTCAAGGGCATGTTTGTTTTGCTGCGCATACAGCAGATCAAGTTCTGTGTGGAGCTTTACAGAGCAAGCCGAACTCTTTGCCACCCCTCCTCCTTGGCAGGCAAGGCCAAGCGGAGAGGGCTGAGCTAAGCAAGGGAGTGTCTTTGTGCAGAGGGACAGGGTTAAGGGCCTGCCTTCCTGGGGGAAACCAACTGCCTGGATTAATCAGGAGTCCTCTAAATGTAGTAAATGCTGAGAGTCTGGTGCAGACAGCCTCTGTCAGTGACAGGGATGGGGCATGCAGTAGGCTTAGCTTTAGTAGACTGTTTTCTATTCCTCTTTTCTTAGCCCTCCTTTGCTGCAGAGGGGGAAATGCCACTTATGGCCTGCTTTCCATCTGCCTCCCACCAGAACTAGCACTTCCACAGCTCTCAGCTCTGTTTTAACAGTTTTTTTTCCCCTCCTCTTTCAGAACATACAACTCCTGCTAAAGTGGTGAGGGCTGCCAACCCGAGACAGCGGAAAGGAAGCAAGGTAAGTCTGGGCCTGCCTTCCCCCTTGCTGGCCTCCAGCTTCTGGTGCAGCACAGAGTGAGCATCTTGAGGGTCTGGTGAGCAGACCACTTCCTTTGCAAGCCTGGTTGCAGAGGGGCTCACATGCTGGCCTGGCTGTTTGCAAGAGCATGGAGGAGAATATCCTGATTCTCCATCCCCTCTTCAGCTTTCTAGTATTCTTGTGTTCTGTGTGGACCTGTTCTCTGCCTGCCTGTGCTAGGGGAGGCATGTTCACCTCCCTTTTGCAGGGAGACGTTCAGAGCACAGTGCTGGACATGGAAAGCTTCTCCCAAGGACACCGTAGCCCTTGGTTGTGGGTTTGGCTGCTGCCCTGCTTTGCAGTGTCGACAGTGCTGTGGTGTGATGGAGGAATGTATCTGTAGGTCCCCATTCTATCCAGTCTAGTCTGTTAGTGTTCTTTCCCATGGCTGTTGGTATCCCAGTAATTAGTTTCAAACCAAGCCGCTGTTTCTGCAGAGGAACCAGGGCAATCTGTTCCCATGGGTCAGTGTCTGATGGAGGAACAGTAGTTTCTGAGGATGTTGCATGCGGTTGGGGCACAGTTGCCCCAGGAATAATTGAGAATGTTGGCTATTAATGTTGGCTCTCGGCGGCTAGCAGAGACACATCTGAAACTTCACATGACTTCTTTATCCATTCCTTCTCAAGAAAATGGCCCTGGGGACAGAAGACACTCCTGTCTGTGGGACAAGCATGGCTCTGCACTGGAGATGGTTTTCCCAGGAAGCCTGCCTTCCAGAGAGAGGAGTGTGACACCTGGATGTAGACATGCTCTCATGAGGGACTCAGTGACTCCAAATTAACTTAGAAATGAGAACCCCTCAAAGACAAGGGGGAATTTCTCTGCCCAGATCATCTTAAACTCAATGCCCAGCCATGATTAATTGCATATCCAGGCAGCTGTTTGGGTCCTTTCCTTGTGCTGTGCTCTGTACTGTTCCCAGTAGCAAATATCTCCCCTGAAAACTGGAGGAGGTGGAATGGTGGTAATGACCAGGTTGCTTCTTCAGCAGAAATGCCTGGTGGTCTCACATGTAGCAATGGGTTATTTGGAACAAGGCTGCTCTAATGACCATCAGATACCTGCTTCTTTACCCCCCGCCCCCAACCAATTCTACTACGTGGTCCCTATGTTCTGTGGTCACCAACATGTGGTTGCAGTTAGGCACTTAAGTGGAAATAAGCCTGATTGTAACTTGCCACTAGGTGGAGGCAACTTCTTTAATGAGATGTGGTTGCTTCAGTTTGGTTAAGGATGCTGGAAGTTCTGCTGTGCTTTGCCTGTCCAAGGGACAGTAACTATGATGAGGTCTCAGGGGCTTGAATTTACAACCTCCTCCATTGCAAGCTATAGGGATGATGCAGGAATTCACTCCAGGTGCCTTGTTTGCAAAATGTGAAGTCTGGGGATAAAATCAGAGATTGGTCATGTGGGAAGGGGGCAACTGGTCCGTGCAAGCGCAAGGGAGGTGAAGAAGCCAAGACTCCTATTTGCTATTCCTTAGGCTGTAGTTTTGTTGTGAGCAGCAACAAGGATTGAATGTGGGAGCAGATCATACGAGTGCATGAGCAGAAAGGCAGCCTGGACTGCAGTGGGCTTGTGCCTGCTGGCCACCCTGAGAGGAAGGCAGAGCCTTGCATGTGATGGCTCAAGACCAGAGCTTTTCCCATACTGCATCTTAACCCCAAAGGCAGTCTGTTTTAAAACTTAAGAGTGGTGTTGCATCGCCCAAAGGTGAATTATCCTGAGCAGCTTGATGCCATGTGCTCCTGCTGGGGCAGAGAGCTTGGAGGGAGTTGGGAGGCTGGTGGCAACCTCGTTACAATCCCTGATAGGTTTAAACTGATCTGCAGATATTTGGGATTAAATTGGAGGCCCTGTTTGGCTGGGGAGGCGGGRGCTGTGTATATAATCGTCGCAATAGTTTGCATGTTGTCCCCAGATATCCTGGGGATAGCCAGCTGTGGGACACGAGTGGATCATGATAGTGACAGTGTGGCTGGGAGGGCTTTTGGCTGCCAACCCAGGGAATGGCACCCACAATTTGTGCACTAACGAGACCTTTCTCTTTGGACACAAGGTTGGTGACTTCGGTGATGCCACAAATTGGCCAACACCTGGAGAAATAGCCCACAAGAGTGTCCAGGTGAGAACATAAGATCCTCAACAGCTGTTTCTGGCTGAACCTCAGTATTTTGCCCCCTGGTAGCATGCTTGGGGAAGCCATGTTGTTGGTAGGCACCTCTGCATGCTCTGYTGCTATGAGGTAGGAGACCCTGGGCCTTTCAAAGGGGTTCTCTCTCTGCTGAGTAGGACAAGGCCCTTGCAGGCCTCCCTGTCCTGTTGCAGCCCTGGTAGCTCTGGCTGAGCCAGACCATTTGGGGTGCTGAGTGTCAGTGTAGAGGCAGCCAGGAATAGCGTGCTGGGAGCAGGGGATTTCCTTTTAGGGCTGCCCTGCATATTGGGCTCCCTCACTCAGTGGTGCTATTCTGGGAGCGTGGAGCCTGCTGTAAACTCTGGGCCTGGTGAAAGCAGGTATGGCAGCTCCTGAACTGGCTCTCCTCAGGGCTGGTCATTGCAAGAAGGGGTCTGGATAAATGCTGAGACATGTGAGAAGGGGCTTGTATGCCCACAGGGCACGGCCTTTCATTTCTGATGGACGTGGGCATTGTTGAAACCTTTCTATATTTGGACACTGCTTCACCAGCTCCCTGCTGTCTGTCAGGGCATGAGGGTCACTCACACTCTTGCCATGTTGGCAGTCTGGTCCCTTGAAGCCCCCATCCAGGAACACCAGGCCTCCTTGGCAGTCCCTCTCAGTAACTTCTGTGCCCAGAACTTGTGTCCCAACTCGAGTGCTTCCCAGCATCTCCTGGAGATAGCTCCAGGTGTTTCTGTAGAACACCTTGCCCTGATCAGATATAAAGCCTTCTCCAGGAATAGGACAGCTCTGGAGGGCATAGGGCAGGGATGCCCTCCTGTTCCTACTCCCACCAGGATTGCTGGGCTCTGCCTCCAGCTCTTCAGTTTCCCACAACCGTCATGTTTCTTCTTGTACTCGTGTGTCCCCAGCAGCCGCACAAAGCACCATCCATCCGTAAACTGCCCATCAAGAAAGACATGAAAGAACAGGAGAAAGGAGATGGGAGCGATGGCAAGGAGAGTCTGAAAACTAAATCGGACGAGTCTGGGGAGGAGAAGAACGGTGATGATGACAACCAGAAGTCAGCCCAAAAGAAGAAAGGTAAGGCAGGCTGTGGCAGACTYCCTGCAGGGACAGTCCCCTCAGCTCAGCAGCAGTCGGATGCCTGTCTCCCTCTGTGACCCAAGGTCGGGTGGAAGCACTGGCCACTATCCCCACAGGTCTTGCTGCAGGACATGCTCCCAGCCCTGGGGCAGTCATGGTGGAAAGGTGTTTGCAGGCTGCAACAGAGGAAGGTGTCACCTTCGTGACTGGAATTGTTTGGGCACACACTGTGGGCTTTGTGAGGGAGACGTGAGGGTCTTCCCTGTAGGGCAGCCTTGGCAGAGTTTGCCCTGTTCGGTTGCACCCTGTAATAAGCGGAGGCAGGGGAACAGGTAGAGCAGGGCCCAGGTAGGGTCATCTGTGCTTCCTTGTCTGAGGAGCTGTGGCAGGAGTGGTCTGCCTTCTCATATGTGCTCCCCAGTGGTACAGAAATGCCCTCTGACTGCAGGTTGCGTCAGCCATGGTTGACACATGGGCTTGGTCTAGCCTGTGCCTTGCAAGCAGAAAGGAGGAGAGGAGGAACAAGTGCCATGAAGCAACAGTGGGGTGTGCATGCTGTTCATCTACGCCTAAGAGCCCCCGTCAGATCCTTTCTGCATCCTCATGGTGCCTCACAAATGGTTTGGGAGGCAGGGGGGCCCTAAGGGACATCCAAGGAAAGAGTCAGTGCAAAAGGCCCTGGAAGCAGATACTCTCTAAAYGTGTGTCACACCCAAATCCTCTCCTTTTGCAGGCAACAAACACAAGTGGGTCCCTTTGCAGATAGACATGAAATCGGAGGTGCCCAGGGACAAAACGGCCTCTCGGAACAACCGGCAAAATGAGCAGCACAGACACCCTTCCAACAACCGCAGTGAGCTGAAAGGTGGGTGCTGGGGCTGCAGCCCCGCTTTGCCTCCACTTGCCATGAGGCAGCACTGCTGAGGCCATGGCTCCTTGGCCTCGGGGAAGACCAAGTCCCATTGCTCTGAGGCTGGCTGCCGCTGCCAGGCACAGCATGGGGCAGTACGGATGCTTCGTTCATCTGAAGAGCTCCGAGGGCAGCAGGGCTTGCCTTGGGGAGGTGTCTTCAAATCTTAACATCCCTCCTGCCTCTTTTCCCCATCTTCCACAGGCTGGCACCCAGATAATAAGCACGAACGCAGCTGGCAAGACCATGATGAAACCTCCAGTGTGAAGAGCGAGGGAGGAGCTGTGCGAGGGGCCTTCCGGGGCCGAGGCCGAGGCCGCGGCAGGGGCCGGGGCCGCGGCAGAGGAGGTGCTCGCTGTATGTGTGGCCTTGTGACAGCAGAGAGAGGGAGTAGGGCACATGCTGAAATTTGCAAGGCTGTAGGGAGTGTGTGTGTGAYTTGGGGCCCTGAAAAGCTGCATGGGGAGGGCAGAGAGCACAGAGGGCACAGAAATRGTTGTGGCAGGTCATCTCAGCTAAGAAGCATGAGCTGTTGTTCTCTCGTGGAGGAGAACTCTTGATTTGGATTCCCTTGTGAGGACCTGTGTGCTGCTCTGGAGGTGGCATCCAGCTGAGCTGATTTTAATAAAAGCAAATTATTTGTATTAGTATTTGAATAAAGGTAGATGTTCTTTCCCTTCTCAGGCTGAGCTCCTCTGCCTGTTTTCTCTCACTTTCAGCACCCCTGTGTGCAAGAGTTAAAACATGCCGATGTTCTGCTTGGGCTTAATGTAATGTTGAGAGCCAGGCAGGAGTCCTTGCTTGGATGGGGAAGAACATCCACACTGGCATTTGTCAGGGCTGTGTCTGTGCTGAATCTGACATGGCTTCAGTGCAGAGCCTTGGTGTGTTATCTAGGCTATCCAGTTGCTCCTGGATAAGAGGGTTAATGGCATCTCTTTGCCCAGGTGTTGGGATCTATTCTCCAGGGAGGGCTGAGAGCAGTGGAGTGAGGGATGGAGCAGGGATGTCCCACTCTGTGCAGTCAGGGGGCTCCTGGGACTGTGGGGAGCTATTTGTGCAGTAATTTGGCCCCATCTGGTAGCACAGCCCATCTAGCAGATCCCGGGGACCCTGTGCTGACTGAAAGGTTCCCTTGTTGGTGTCTTGCAGCACACTTCGACTATCAGTATGGGTACCGGAAATTTGAGGGCTCGGATGGCTCCCGCACCCAGAAGTATGCTAGCAACATCACTTACTACTTCGACAACATCAGCAGCACTGAGCTGTACAGTGTGGACCAGGAACTGCTCAAGGACTACATCAAGCGGCAAATGTAAGCACTGCCTCTCTTCCTTGTCTGAACATTGTTTGGAGACACTTGGTGGTGGTGTGTTTACTGACACCCTCCCTGGAGGCTGTGTAGCTAATCCCTTGGGTAGGGCTGGAGCTGAGGCATGTTTACTCTGTGCCATGCTGCTTGCAGCGCTGGCTTGCTGCATCCTCAGGCCCAGGCTCCTCAGCTTTCTGTGTCCAACCTCGCAGCAGCAGAACAGCTCAGTGCGGGAAAGGGCAGGGATTATTTCCTCAGGGTTCCCTGAGGAAGGTGGCAGGAGCCGCCTCTCACTGGCGCATTGTCCATGCAGAGAGTATTACTTCAGCGTGGACAACTTGGAGCGAGACTTCTTCCTGCGTCGCAAGATGGACTCGGATGGCTTCCTTCCCATCACCTTGATCGCCAGCTTCCACCGGGTGCAGGCACTGACTACCGACATCAGTCTCATCATCAAGGTGAGGGCAAGGGAAGCTGAACTTTCCTTCTCATTCTGCTTTTCACCATCCTGGCCTGTTTTCTAGCTGGGTCATGGGTGAGATGCAAGTGACACCTCCCATTGTCCTTTGCCCTATTCCTTCCTCCCCTTTGGACCGCTTGGAGAGGAAGGGCTAGGGCTAGGGCTGGGGCTGGGCCGCTCAGCATGCCGAGGCAGGGCCCTGAACTAACTCAGTGTTACTTGGTTCCAGGCTCTGAAGGACAGCAAGGTAGTGGAAATTGTGGACCAGAAGATCAGGAGAAAAGAGCAGCCAGAAAAATGGGCTCTGCCTGGCCCTCCTATGGCAGACTACACACAGACAGACTTCTCCCAGTTCATCAACTGCCCTGAGTTTGTGCCCAGGCAGAGCTTCCAGAAGGAGACAGGTGAGTCTCCTGGGAAGTGTGGAGTGTGGTATCAGTACTGCAAAAGGTCTGAGACTCCTGAGAGGCAAGCATGTCCTCAAGGCAAGGCTCTGCCATTTGATTTCTGCAATGTGGTGCGAAATGGCATGGGTCTGTCCAGTATGTGGAAGAGACTTCAGACCCTGAGAGCACTGCCCCTGTGTATGGGGAAATATGAAAGAATCAGGTGTATGGTTTTGCCCTTATAGGTTCAGGAAGAGGTGGGGTGGTACTCGGGGGCTGAAGGGATTTGGGGAGGGTCAGTCCTGCTGGAAGTCTCTCGGCCATTCCTGGAAACACCCTCCCACCCCTGGGCAAAGCAGAGGACACTCATGAACCCAGCCTTGCCCAAATGGGTGAGGAGATGTGGGGCACAAATGGGGCAGCAGGTAAGGAGCTGTCTACCAAGTGCTGAGGAAGGCTCTGCTATCCTTTAAGTGTTGCCCCCTGTCCTTATCCCCCCATCCCATGGGAGCTGGCAGGAGCCCCGGGCTGGGCTTGAGAGGCCATGTGGAGGAGCTGCCTGGTACCGTTGTAAGAGTTAGTGTTGGCAGGGGAGATCTGTCCCTACTGGCTCCAGGCTGCCTTGGGAAGGTTTCTCTAAGAGCAGCAGGTTAACCACCTGCTTCAGGGCTCTTTACGCATCTGGGAAACAGGCACCTGCAGAGCTCTGTGGTCAAAACCAGCATCACAGCCTTAAAAAGAGATTTTTTTTCAAACACTCTGAGGCAGCCTGCTGATAGCAGGAATGCTCCCACCTAGGGTGCTGGATGCCAGCATGTCCCAAGAGCTATGCTGTGCTCCCAAAATAACTTGCTAGCAGGGGTAGATGCTTTTCTCTTGGTTGGGTGTTTTATGCACACAATCCCCCAGGCTTGCTCCCTCCCTCCAAGCCCAGGCTGTATGCAAGGCTAAGCACCAGCTCTGAGGTTTGTAAAGCACTTTGTGGCTCTCACCGGCTCTAGAATCTGCTCCTGGCTCCCCGCGTCCTGCCAGCCCGGTCCCCACCAAAACAGAGGAGGTCAGTAACCTGAAGACAATGCCCAAGGGCCTGTCTGCAAGCCTGCCCGACTTGGATTCAGAGACCTGGATTGAAGTGAAGAAGAGGCCTCGGCCCTCCCCAGCCAAGCCCAAGGTATGGAGTGATGTAGGAGCTGTTGGGATTGGGTTCTGCCAATTATCTGTGTGACTTTAACCATAACTGAGCAGCAGGTTTCAAACCAGACAAAGTCTGCCAGTCATGGGAGTGATTTTTCTAGTCTCTTCTGTCCCCATCTGAGCTCCCTTTATAGCCACTCTCTAGTAGCTGAGATGCAAATAAAGTGTTCTCCTCAAATGGGCAATTTCTGGTTGGGGTAAAGAAACAAGATGCAATAGCAGGGACTCCAAGTGCTGGGCCTGTTCTGTTATCTGGTCTTTACCCCACATCACCTTTGTCCCCGTGCTTGTAGAAGGCAGAGGAGTCGAAGACGCCACAGCAGCAGAAGCAAAAGGACCAAGATGAACCTGAGGAGCTGGACTTCCTCTTTGATGAGGAGATGGAGCAGATGGATGGCCGTAAGAACACATTCACCGACTGGTCGGATGAGGATTCGGATTATGAGATTGATGATCGGGACGTGAACAAGATCCTCATTGTGACACAGACGCCTCCTTACCTGCGCCGGCACCCTGGGGGGGACCGGACTGGCAACCACACATCCAGGGCTAAAATGAGCTCGGAGCTGGCCAAGGTGATCAATGATGGGCTGTACTACTATGAGCAGGACCTGTGGACAGAGCAGTTTGAGCCGGAGTACTCTCAGATCAAGGTGAGAGCTGGGCTCTGTAGCTGATCCAAGGAAGAGAGTTTATGCGTGGGGGGATGCTTCCTTACAGGGAGCCTGATGTGGGGCAGGCTTTGGGATGGAAAGGGCAGTACCCAGGGTTCTGGCCCATGAACAGGGTAGAGCTAAGCTGGGGTTTATCCTCTTGCAGCATAGGGCTGTAGGCAGCGCTCAGGATTCCTGATTCCCAGCATCACGCTTTCTGCTGCGTCTGGGATAAACACAGCCCTGTAATGTGGCATAAGGCTGCAGCAAGTTAAATAACGTGCCAGTAACAAGGTGACCTGGAAAATGGGATGCATCGCTCTGTTGTCTGCCAGCGTCTTGGCTGTTCCTGGCTGCAGTGGTGGGCAGGCAGTGTCGGATCTCTGGAGGGAGTGGGTGTCTCTGCATGGTCCTTAGTGCCCAGTGCTTAATGGCATGGTCCCTTGGAGACTGCAGTTATTGGGGACAGGTTCATTGATAGCTAGGCCACACCTGGCCTCTGCTCTTCTCTATTTTATTGCTGGTTTGCATAGACTTGGGCTTTTTAGAGAAAGCCCATCTGCTTCTAAAACATAGGAGTCCCAACTTGGTGACTCTCACAGTCAGGGACTTTCCTAGGCTCGTTTAGGGACCGAAGTTACTTTGGCTGTGAGGTGGAATGGCCTTTCAGAGCTACTAGCTGGGCTCTGTCTCTGCATGTTGGGTCCCAGGCACATTGCTGAAGTGTAGTGCTACTTTCTGTGGCAACTGAAGCTGAGGGTGTGGGGAAAGCAAGTAACAGAGGACCAATGGGAAGAGCGTTCTGGGGTTATGGATACTTCAAATAAATGGGAACGTTGTGCCCTGCACACAGTGTGGCTTTGAGGATGTGGGAAGGAGGCTCTAGAGATGCAAGAAGGCAGCAGGGATGGTGGGGTGCTGGTCAAGCAGAGGTTATCAAATTTACCTTGAACCGTGCTGCTCCAGAGCTGATATAGGCAAGTAGAAGAGCCTGAAAGAAGTAAATGATGGTGAGTGAAGCTGCCTTGTAGGATTCCTGAAAGCTTGGGCCTGATGGGTTCAGGTCTGGTCACTGCAGGGCCCTGTTTTGTCTGTTGTATTTCCCCTTGTAACACATAAGCAACACATCACCCTTCCGGGCACCGAGGCCCAGTCGTTGTATTTTGTGCCCAGTGTTGCAGCTATTGCACAAGCACAGCAGTGGTTTGGATGAGCTGTTGAGATGAGGGGAGAAGTGAGCAATTGGTTGCTTCATCATCTTCCTCTTCAAATGCAGCAAGAAGTGGAGAACTTCAAGAAAGTGAATATGATAAGCAGGGAGCAGTTCGATACCCTGACCCCAGAACCCCCTGTGGATCCAAACCAAGAAGTCCCTCCCGGCCCTCCCAGGTTCCAGCAAGGTAAGTGAGAGCAGGAATGGGTAGGACTGAATTTGTCCTTATCCTTCCTAGTAGTGCTTGGTTTGGGTGGCGGGGTTGAAGCGAACATGCCAGTGCAGTCTCTGTGGAGGGCTGGCAGTGGCAGGAACTGGAGCTGCAGATCTAAGATCTGTGAGTGGTCCTGGGAGGTTCAGTAGCAGCTGGGGAGAGGAAAGTAGGAACCACAGCCATGTGGTGTCACCTTTCCCGGAGCAGCATGGTTCTCTCAGCTGAATGTTTTTGGGCACCAAGAGAAGAGGCCCAAAAGCAGGGGTGTCCCAGCTGATGGAGGAAATCTTGCCTGTCTCTCATGTAACAGTGAGGGTGCAACCTCCCTCTTGGACCTGCTCATCAGAACATCCCTACCTGGAAGGCAACTCCCTGCCAGGCCTGGCTGCTGGTGAATGGGGCCTGGTGCTCAGGCAGAGTGCTGGCCTGTCCTGCTGGGGATGCAGGGATTTGTCATTGCTGTTAGCCACTGGGAAGCAAATAACTTGTAGGATCCCTGAAAACTCAGCCTTGGACCTGCTGCAAGGCCTTGGGTTGTCTGGACAGACTTGTCACAGGCTAGATTTGAAGCTGGTCATCTCAGGAAGGCTGAGACATATCCATGAGTTCCTGTTCCTGCTGCTTGCCATCTCCTGGATGGGAGTCCCTTGGCTCTGGTGATACTCTCAGGCTCAGAGTTCAGTTTGACCCAGAATGGGGATTTTCTCTCTGTAGTACCTACAGATGCTTTGGCTAACAAGTTGTTTGGAGTCCCTGAGCCTTCAACGATTGCCCGGTCTTTGCCTACAACTGTACCAGAATCACCCAACTACCGCAACGCCAGGACCCCCCGGACCCCTCGCACACCTCAGCTGAAAGACCCAACACAGACACCCCGGTTTTACCCGGTGGTGAAAGAAGGCAGGACGATAGATGCCAAGGTGGGAGCTGGGCTGGGGTGTGGGAGGGAGGCTGGGGCTCCCCAGCTGGGGCCCAGAGAGGAAAAGGATGCATCCCTGATGCACTGTGTCTTGCAGACTCCACGGAAGAGGAAGACAAGGCACAGTTCAAACCCCCCAATGGAGTGCCATGTGGGCTGGGTGATGGACTCTCGGGAACACAGGCCTCGTACTGCCTCTATCAGGTACTGGACAGGAGTGCAGGGTGACAGAGAAAGCAGAAACAGGGAAAGGAACAGGCATGGGAAAGGGTCAGGGTAGCGTTGTCTGGTCTGGCAGCTCTTCCCAGGGAGCTGGTGGGACCAACAGACAAGTGTCGTGGGGTGGAGTGCGACCTCGTGCTGCTATTGGCTGGGTGATGCCAAGGAAGGGGATTGACAGGAGTCTCTTGTGCTCAGCTCCAGCCCCTCAGAGGGGACCCCAGCCGTCGGAAGCTACGGCTGCACCCCGCAGTCCCTGCCCAAGTTTCAGCATCCTTCACACGAGCTGCTCAAGGAGAACGGCTTCACGCAACACGTCTACCACAAGTACCGTCGGCGCTGCCTTAACGGTAGGCATGTGGGGAGGGACACCCGCACCACTGGATTTGGGCAACGTGCCCATGTTCTGGCTGTGTTGGATGGGCGCGGTATGGTAGCAGAGCACTCACCGGGAGATAAACAGGGTACTGTAGGACAACCTTGTTCGTAGCTGGTGTTTCTCCACAGTCCATGGAGAGTGAGTGAGCTGTGGCTTAGGGAGCTCAGGGTGTCGAACAACAGGGGCTGGATCTAGTCACAGTGCCACAAACCCCTCCTGTATGTGAGCCCCTATGCAGAGCTGGCTCCCTGGGACAAGATCTGTCTTGTAATCAGCCCCTCTTCCCCAAACAGAGCGGAAACGACTGGGCATTGGACAGTCCCAGGAGATGAACACGCTCTTCCGGTTCTGGTCCTTCTTCCTCCGAGATCACTTCAACAAGAAAATGTACGAGGAGTTCAAGCAACTGGCTGTGGAGGACGGGAAGGAGGGATACAGGTAGGAGAAGAAGGGCAGGGTGGCCATTCCTGGGAGGGGAGTGAGGGAAGAGGGTCTGGTCTTTGCAGGGCTCACAGCAAAGCGAAGGCAGCGTCTCTCTGCCTTGCTTGGAGGCAGGACGGAGGCCACCCTCAGTATCCTCCTCTTTTTGTGACATGCAGCAGGGCGCTCTGCTCCAAGAGCCTCTCTGCCCAGGTGTTGCACACCACAGTGAGCACAAAATGCTGTTCCGTTCCCAGGTACGGTCTGGAGTGCCTTTTCAGATACTATAGCTACGGACTGGAGAAGAAATTCCGGCCAGACATATTTAAAGACTTTCAAGAAGAGACCATCAAGGATTACGAAGCTGGTAGGTGCCTCCATTGGCTTCCCCTTAGGTTGACAGCGATGTAGCCCAGCTGTGTGACTGCCCCTGGGCCTCTGCTCTTGACCTTGGGGAAACGAAAAAATGTTGTATGTAAATGTGCGCGACTGGGAGTTGCTAGGATGCCCCATTGTTCCACTGGGTCTAGCAGTCTTGCCCTAGTTGTTTTCCTGTGCCAGTGTGGCCAGGCTGAGGGGAGTTTGGCACAATGCAGGGAGCTGGGATTGGAGCCAACCTGATGCCACCTGCACAGCCTGAGATGCTTGAGACCTGTCCTTATCCACTGGTGGTGAGAGATGCTCCTGCGCAGAGCAGAGACACTAGCTTTTCAGGGGAGAACAGAGTGGATGCTTGCTGGCCTGGAGCCTATTTGGGGTGTGGGGGAGGGTGAAATGAGATAATGGAAGACTAGCTCTCCCAAAACACATTCTTCTGGGTTTTCTCAAGGTTCTGCAGTGTTGCAATCTGTCACCTATTTGTCACTGTCAGGCTAGGCACAGAGCCTGGGGACATCCCCTCTCAAGAAGGCTGCCCAGTACTGACCTGATGTAGGGTGCTGTCTTCTAGGTTCTCTGTATTGCTTCGGTTGTGCCTGCTTGTGGGCCAGAAGGGTCCCTGGGGTTGCCAGTCTGCAGGACTGGCAGTGGGGAAGCCTTGGGGGAACAGTTCTGACTTTTGGTTCAATTTTCTTCCCCCCGTTCCAGGACAGCTTTATGGGCTGGAAAAGTTCTGGGCCTTCTTAAAATATTCCAAAGCCAAAAACCTGGACATCAACAGCAAATTGCAAGAATACCTCAGCAAGTTCAAGCGCCTCGAGGACTTCCGAGTGGACGTGAGTAGGAGCAGTGTCTGCACTGCACTGATAACCCCCTCACACTCTTCTGCCCCCTGAGGTCTGAGGGTTTGGGGGCCCTAGTCCCTGAGTGGTGCCAGGCAGGGGAAGTCAGTGACACCTAGTGTCATGCCTCATCACTGCAGCTGGGCCAGGGACGAGCAACTTGAGCACCTCCAAGTCTCTGTTGTTCTTCAGCTGCTCCATCTTTGAGAGAGTGAAGTTCACTGTTTTGCCTGTGGCTTTTTTATTTATTTATTTAAGCAGTGCTGTGTTGTTCCATCCCCCAGGGAGCTCAGGCCTTTCCCTCTACTGTGGCTAGGCTGTGAGTGAGGTGGAATATGGCAGGATCACACTGACATCGCTGCCAACAGGTCAGGTGCTGCTCAGGAGCAGAGAAGCTAGCACCAGACAGAAAGCTCATGCAGCATCCTTACAGCACGGGCATGAGCAGACGTGAGTTTGGTGTCTCTAAAGCCAGAGCAGTTGCTGCAAGGGTTTGCATATTGCAAATCTGCTTCAGAACAGCTCTCTGGGGCAACGCATGTGTGCATCATTCCCTGATCAGCTGAGGAAGCAGAAGAAAAGAGAGCCTTAAAGGTTTGAGTGGAACCAGTATTGTGCAGAGCTCTGGCTCCCAGACTTCTGGACCATGCCCCTGTGTGGAGGAAGGTGGTACCTAAAGCGCAAGGGTGACAACTTGCTCTTACTGGAAGTGCGTCCGTCTTTCTGTAAACAAATCTTGTAGTGGTAGATTTGGAGAGGAGAGCAGCTGCCCTCAGTATTGAGTGCATGGGGAGGGTGTAGTGTTCCCTGTAGGTCGGAGAGAGAGGCTGGAGGTAGCCAGCAAGGCTGTTTTCTGATGGAGGGAGAGACGATATGCTTTTTGAGAAGCCTGTGCTGATACTGGGGTGTTTCTGTTCCAGCCACCCATGGGAGAGGAAGGTGGACACAAGAGATACCCGACGACGTCAGGGGGAGATGGCAGGAAGCGCTACCCATCCCAGTCTTCCAGCAAAACGGTCAGCCAGTGCCCATCCAGCCAAGCCCACACCTCGCCCAGCCAGCCTGCGCATGAGGATGCCAAAAACCTGAGCCAGCTAGTCCCTGCCCCAGCAGCCGCAGAATCGCAGACAGTGGGGAAGTAGAGAGGCTGCAGCTTCTGCTTCCCGCTGAGAGACGGGGTGGGTTGGTGGGGGACTGGCTCGGAGAAGGGGAGATGTGAGGAGGAGGGACAGGAAGGGAGTTGGAATATGGGTGCCTATGAACAGGCTGCTAGGGAGAAACTTCAACGCACATGATTTTTTTTCTCTTGTGGCTGGAAAGCAAAGACGATCTGCATCTAAAACACCATTTTGCTATTACAACCCTGACCAGAGCCAGACCCACCCCCACTGGACCCATCCTTTGCTTTTCCTCCCCTCTGCTCCCCTTCTGTGCACACATTCATGTCTTAGTGTCTCTTTAAAAAATGTTCTGGCTGGGTTGGAAAGGGGAGATTTTTTTATTATTATTATATATATATCAAGTTTTAAATTATTGCTAGAAGTTTGTCTGGATTTACCAAAACAAGTCTGCTCTGCGTGGCCCCCAAAACTCCCCTCTGTGTTCACCCTTTGAATCGCTGGGCAGCCCGATCAGGAAGCTCGGAGGAGTGAGGTTCCCCGATGGGGGATCGAAGCCGCAGCGTCTTGTGACCCTGTGGAGCCTCTGATCTCCATGACCTGGCTAATTTCTCCCATTCCACATACGATGGTGCGTCTTTGTCACTGACTGCTGCAAAAGGAACATCGCCCTGTTTGTCCACCCTGTCCCTCCTCCCCAACGTCTTCACCTCCAACCTTCCCTTGGGTCTGGTTCTCCCTCTGCCCACCTCTCTCTTCCATCACGGACAATTTGGAAGTCAACCAAAGGACCTCTGCCGAGGATAGGCTTGTTCTGACTCCTTCCTGCGAGTGGGGCTGGTGAGAGGCAGGCAGGCGCCTGGACTTGAGCCCATGCGGACAGTGTGCCTGCCTCCCCAGGAACACCCATTGCCTGCAAAGACAGGACTTTGTTGAAGGAGGTTTTCTCTTCCTTTTCCCTTGGAAAAATGAAACAACAACAAAAAAAAACACACAAAACCCCTAAAAACAACAAAAAAAAACTCTTTGAAAAGACACATCTCCCTTTGCTTTCTTCCTTGGAAATATTAATTGAAAAAAAAAACACAAAAAAAGAAAAAAAAAAGTTGCCTTACGGTGGAGCTGGAACTGGGAGGCTCGCTCGGCTTCCCAGACCTTGGGGCGTGCTGGGCTCTTAGCCCACCTGCCCAGAGACTCCTCACGGCACTGCTGCCGAGCTGATCTTCCCCGCGGCCTTTCCCTGGACCCTGCAGCTCACTCGGACACCTCCCCCTGCCGTGTGGACCTCCTGCAAGCCCCAACTCCAGCAGGGGAAGGTGCTGAGGGCAGTCAAACCCAAGACTTGTGCTCGTGAAGTAGTTGAAGCCGCTGCATTGTGTATATGCTGTTGTAGCATCCTCCCCGCGACAGCGACTGTACATGCTTATGGCCTCGCTCGGACTTCCCCGTGCACTGCTCGTTCTGCTGTCTCTGGCCAGTTCCGGGGCAGCCCGGAGCCAGGGCGGGAGCTCAGTCTGCTCTGCTCTGCGCCTCCAGTGTCATCAGGAGGTGAGCAGGGAGATCCATCGCAGCAGCTAGAGGGACTGTTTCTTGCTGCGAGCAAGGGAGAGGGCGAGCGTGTCCTTTGCATAACTTAATGCTGTAGCCTGACATGTGAGTGATGCAGTGCTGGGGAGCCACCCCCCCCGTCCCAGGCGCAGGTCTGTTAGTGGGACTTACCAGGGGTACGAGTGGGAGACCTGCCTGCCTGTCAAGGGGGGGTTCTTGTGTGGGTTTCCTTTTACGTGTCTCAGCAGGTGACTGCATGGAGTCTCCTGCTTTGGGCAGCAGCCCTGTGCTTCTCCAAGGGCTGAGACTATGCCCTGCTGCCCCTTGCTTGGCTGAGGAAAGGGGGCTGACTGCAGAGCTGCTGTGGCTTTTACTCAGCTCCTCTGTGCAGCACCAGGTGAGCTTTGGCAGGCAAATCTTCCCAAGCTTGTGAGCTGCATTGCCTTGAAGCATGTGGCCGCATGCTGGGGATATGTCAGAGGGGGTGAAATCTGCTCCTGGAGCCCAGATGTAGCACTGGAAGATTTTGCTCCTGCTTTAAAGGTAGAAGCTTCTTTCAGTGAGAGCTGCTTGCCTTGCTGCTGCTATGTTCTGTCTCCTGGGTCGGGATATGTGCTTTGTAGCTGGCTTGGTTGTGGCTCCTGGTACCTTATCCTCATGAGCTGCAGCGTGCTCCTGTGCCTGGTGGGGGGCACTGCAATGGGCTACTCAAAGATGCAGCTAATTGTATTATCCTCTTTGCAAAATCAAAAGTTGGTAATGAGCTGCATCCTTCCAAAGTATCCGACTGATACAGTGCTGCATCTTGTAGCTGGAAAAAGGAGTCATCTCTCCCGGGCTGTCTCTGTACAGCTGCGAGGCTTGTTGGCAAGAGCAGCTAGGAGGTGAGAGCAGAAAAAAAGGAATGTGAGCTTGGGCAAGTTGGCAAGAACAGCCAGCAGGGAACTGGAGATCAGAGGTGGCTGTGGATGGTTACTGGGCCCTGCCTGGCTAAAGTTATCATCTTCCCAACCTGACACTGCATCGAACATGCTGCTTCAATAGGTGGGGGGAGGGAGGGAAAGGAGGTGGGCTGGTCTGCGTGGAGCAGCTTCGTGAGCCGCTGCTAATAACTGAAAGCACAGCTAGGGTTTGAGTGAGGCTGGGTAGCTGCTACTTTGCCATTTCCTCATGTTGTGATCCTGTTCCGGTCTGTCTACCATTACCACATCAGTCCTGCAGCTTGGTACCACTTGGAGGCCCGATTTCAGCACACAAACCTGTCCGAGTCCTTGGCTTACTGTGCTACAGCAGCGGTGGTCTGGGGTCCCGAAGCAGTACCCAGGCTAGATTGTCAAGCAGTGTTTGTACAGTGGCGCAGCCTTGACTGTTACCTCTGATTTTCCCTTCTCTTGTGGGCTGGAGTCAGACATCTAATTTATGAATGTGGCAGGGTTTGACCCCAGTTTGGGAGGGAGGAACCCTGAGGCTATAGACGGGATTGAGCAAGGACACTAGAGACTTATTACTGATTGTTCTCAAGTGCAGGCGGGTTTTACTTGATGCCCCAGGTGGTCCTTGCTGCTGTGTTCCCTGTATTCCTCTCATTGGTGCATGTTCTCTTTTGAAGCCAATTGTCTGCATTTTATTTTAGCAACAAACAAAATAGGAAACTAGGAAAAGTAAGCTTCTGCTGTGGAGTTGTTGCTTGTGGAGCAGACTATGGAATTGCTCGGGTAGTAGAAGAGGTTAAGAAACATCCCAGAGAATTTTTCAAAAATCTGCATTGATCTTAAATTATTATTTTAATTTTCTAGGCTGAGATCCTAGTCTTGGCCCAGAACAGTTTTTTCCCTGTCTGCTGAGTCAGTGGTTTGTCACATCAGTGTGGCCGAGGCCCCGTTTGAAACAATATCAGTTTTACAAGAGAGACTTGGTCGGAAGGGCAATCCTAGCTGTCGTGCCGCAGTCGGGATTTGCATGCTGTTGGTCTTTGTTAGAGATGACAGTAGGTCGTGTGTTAACTGTGTGCCTTGTTTTAATTTCTGTGTTAGACAGCAGCGTGTCCAGGGAGTGAAGGAAAGATGGAAGTAAACAGCCTTGAGGCAGCTGTTACTTGCTCCTGTGTGTCTTCCTGTGGACTGAAACAACACAGGGCAATAAATTTCTGTTTTCTGTCACTAGAGCAGGGGAATACAAGGCTTGCTGTTCGCAGCCCCCAGTGGAGGGGCTGTTAGGGGGCAGAGCGCTCTGTAGTCCTCTGGTTAGAAGCAGGTCTCCTGCACCCTTGTGTTGTGTGGCAGCATTTCGCAAGGCTGGGGGTGCAGAGTGCTTGGTGTGCCAAGCTGAGGGGCTGATTGCTCTGAGGTTGACCTAAGCAAGGTTTTCCAGTGTCTTACGGTGTGCACAGGGGACACATCTTTAAGTGCACTTTCCTTCTTGCTACATGAAGCCTGCCACTGCTGCGTAGACTTGGTACAGAAGGCATTGCACACAGCTTACTCCACCTCTGGGGAAAGGAGATAGCTGTCCAGACAGAGGGGGTTTGCTTTTGAGCGAGCTTGGATCCCTCTTGCCCTCCTGCTGAGGAAGGAGTTTGGCCTTGCTTTCAGCTTGGATGCTTCATCATGATTGTATTTCATGCTTTTTTATTTTAGTGGTCCGAGTGGTCCGGCACATTTATTCCTGTTAGCGCAGTGCCACTCACTGATGTGTTCTGCAGCTCGCGATCGCTGCGCCTGGTTGGCATCAAGCCACCGGCGTGGCCGGAGGGAGCCACCAGCTGCTTTCAGAGAGGCACGCTGAGGCTGTCGGGCAGATGGTAACGCGCAGCCTCTGGGCAGAGCCGGGGGAGCTTTCTCCATCTCATCCCCCCGCCCTGGGAGGTCCTGCCACAGGCTGTCTCCCCTCTCTGAGGTCCCGTCTTTGAGGTGCGGGTAGTTGTGACTAGTCCAGCGCTCTGTGGTATGGGCTCAGTAGTGGAGGTGGCAAGTGTGCGTGCACGCATTCTGGAGGAGGCATTATTGCTTTGTCGTTTTCATTTAAAAAAGAAACAACAAAACAAAACAAAAAAACCCCTGCTGCTCTATTTGCCTGTCTGTCCCTCTTCCTGCTGCTTCCCTTCCCACTCCCCTTTGGTGACTTTTCACCATAACCCTTGGGTTCCCTTGAGGTTCTCCAGCTGCTCATTTTGCTTCTGACTGGTCAACTGTGCTGTAACAAAATGATGCATTAACCTCAGTATCCTGCCACGTTTCCTTACGCGTTCAGCATGGCAGTGCAGAGGAGGGGGCCTTTTAGCTGTTAATGCCTTCCCAGTTATTTTGTCAAAAGGAAAAAAAAAAAACAAACCTGTACATGTAGCAAGCTGTGTTTGGAATGCTTATTTTCTCCTGTCTCTTCTCTGAGTCTGAGACTGGTTATGTCACTTTGTCACTGTTTTGAAATGGATGCTAGGCTCTTAAGAGAGGGTTGCTACACTTGATGTTAAATGCCTCACTGACTTTTTTTTTTTTTAAAGTTTCCAATACATGTAATAGATGAATGACTTTTTTAAAAGAAAATATTCATCTCAGTGGCATGAAATAGGTGGATAGAGGGCAGTGTTTCAATGAGTAGTTTACAGTTTCACTTTCTGCAGACACTTGAACATAGGACCGTGTATCTGTGACAAGCACATCGCGTTGGTGGGAAGCTCCAGAAAAGCATGAAACGGCCTGGGCATCAACCGACCTGTTTTCAGTTTGTGTAGATGTCAGTGTGTTGAAGCGTGCTTTGGGTTACCTCGAGATTCCCCTCTCTGTCCCTCTGTGGCTCATTCCCGCTTCACTATGTCCACAGTGCGAGTCTCACCCGTAGGTTGGCCCGTGCCAGCGACGTCCTCCGTGGGAAGGGGTGCTTGGCAGCACTCCGTCCTTCGAGCCTCCCTGATGTAGCACTGTGCCTGCAGGGCATGGCAGCCAGCCCACGCCCCTCTGCTGCCCCCAGCCTTGCCTGGTCCCCTTGGGGTTGGAAATCTTGGAACTGTGACTTGGAAACGGACACTGAGCTTTTACCTAGGTAAGGCTGGAGTGGGTAGCCCCTGGCCCCGAGGGTTCGCCCTAACCTGCTCGGATTGTGTGGATTAGACCTTGGCCTTTCAGTAGCTCACCTGGAACAAAAGGGGTGATGGTTCGATGTGCTGGCCCTTCTCAAACTGTGTGTGTCCCAACCTCAGCCTTCTGTTTCCCAAAACTAGAAAGTGTGTGCAACCTTCTTCAGCTGCATTTATTGTAGAGACAAACTTAAAATGACTCATCACAGACCATTTATCACTTGGGAGGAAAATCTTGTTAATATGGCCCGCTGTACATGATCCATCTTCTGTCTATAGTACATAATCTTTGACCCATGTGCTAGGATCATCATCACATATAAAAGGAAAAGAGAAAAATGTAAAATACTTGAATGAGAGCTTGTATTATAACATTAATATTATTCAGAGTATCTGCTTTCTAGGCTGATGTGATTCATTATTCTAGTAATGCTTTAGTCCTTTGTAATTTGTGGTAATTATGCTTTTTCCTTTTTAATACAAAAAAAATGTATAAAAATAAAAACTTCAAAAGACAATGCAGTTTGGGTTTTCTGTTCCAGTAATCTACTTGCTCTCTTGAGAGGGCTGTAGGTTGTATGAATGGGTTGAGTTCCTATGTGTATGGTTGTAAGAACTGGAGGAGGGTGGGGGAAGAACTGGCTTCCATGGGCAAAATTAAGTTGACATCAGGTAAGTGCAGTGCAGGTCAGCTCTATGCATGTTCTCAAAAGAACTTGCTTGAGAAGGATATGGACCCAGCAATGATGAAAAATACAATTTTTGGTACCAGGCCCCCAGATGTTAAGAGGATCCTGGGGAAAATAATTCCCAGCATGTCTCGATCTGTTGCGTAGGTACTCATGGATGCACATAAAAGTATGAGTGTTTTCTGTTGGGCAGTGCGATCCTTCCTTACAGGGTTTCACCAATCTCCATGCAGACAGCTCAGGAAAGCAGTGACTTTTTTTTTTTTTCCCCCCCTATGAAAGTCCCTTTCCATAGTTTGTCACTTTGATTTGTGCTGCCTCCTGGTGTGTGGGAAGTGAGATAAGGCTCAGCAGTAGGAGGTGGTTTACCAGGACTTGGGTCATGTAGATTCCAGACTGAAGGGACCTTCCCATGGGAGCAGTGACTTGGAGGCTTCTTATTCCCTTCATTCTCCCATATCAATTGTTTTAACAGTAAAAGCACAAGTGSTCCCACTTGTGCTTTGCCATATCCCATGTGGGAGAAACTTGCTTTACATTTGCAGGATTAAGGTTGTAGAGTTGAGGATGTGACAGTCCTTAATTCAGATCTGTACTAATGTCTTGCACATTGAGGCACTGCTCATAGGAAGCTAGAGCCTCTGAGGTGTGTATAGAGGAGTGTTTCTAAAGCCATGGCCCCACTGCCTTTTCTTGGGGTTCCAGGACAAATCATCCCGCATCCAAGGCATTCTGAGTTCGGATAAAGCTGAGTCTCAGTGAAATAGTGCTTTTGAATCCCTACAGTGTGTAGTTCTAGTAATTTTACTGATATTTCTGTAGCATGCAGCTGAAAGACTAGTAATATGGCCAAAAGTATGGCCTGTGAAAAAGTGTTATGACCTTCATCAGAGTACAGGAACCCCCAAAACAACCATGTGGCTTAGAACACATCTGGCTTGGGTGCAGGCAGCCAGAACCGAGGAACAATGCAAGTAATTACAAACAAACAAAACCCTAAACTTGTTTTGAAAATACCTTTCTAGAGAAGGTTTTTGTGTCCTAGACAGGAATTCACAGGCAGCAAGTGCAGGAATCTCAAGCAGCATGTTTGAGCTCAGCTTTGGGTTTTGTTACTTAAGAACAATAACCTGTTTCCCCATTAAAATACTATTTGGCATAAATCATTATCTCTAGCTCTCCTGGTCACTGGGCTGTGCAAGAACTGCAAGCTGGTAGGTCTCACTTCGCCCTCTTGGGAGAATCAGGGATGCTTTCTGAGAGCGGTGTGAGGCTGAGGAGGACTCTGTGTCTCTTGTAGGCTTTTGTTTGTCTGAACAGGGTGTCTGTTCCATGCAGATAATCCAGCAGTCCCAGGACTCCATAGCACTGGTTGAACCTGCCAGCCAAACAGAAGATAGACATCACTGGAAATTACTGAGGTTACCTCACCCTTTCTATTTCCACCTCCTTGGATGAGCCACTCATGTCATTTCTCCTACTGTACCAGCCTCCCTCAAAGGTTTATCTTTCACACTTGTTCAAGCCTGGGTGAAACTTCTGGAACTTTCCTGCTCACTGCATCATTACCAGAAATGAGCCTGCTGAACAACAGCTGTCTTTCTCTGGGGTTGCTCAGAGCTGCAGGAGTAGCTGGGTGGTAAGCTGGAAGGCCACATTGCCCATGTCTGTGTACTTCGGGGCCAGGCTGCCTAGAGACACAGCCGCTGTGCTTCCAGCACTGTGGAAGCCATCAGCTGGCACAGCCATTCTGCCCAGAGCCCGAGGTCTGTGGTGATCCATGTCCTGACATGAGCTGAGCTTCAGAGGAAATGACTGATAACAAGAGCTGGCTCTATGTTTTGGGCGTTGCCCTGCACTTAAGCTGCAGTAAAACTGTCATATTTTCTGTTCCTGCAGGAGAGGCAAAATATGTTAAAGGGAATATGAATTTTTGATGAATTTAATGCGCATCTGGAAGCTGGGAACAATTCCTCCACTGCTTTGGTACGTATCTCTGAGCAACCTACTGAAACACTCTWGTGTGTTTCTCTCTAGTATAAAAGGTTGCTGAGAATTTTTGCCAGGAGATATTGACTGTGATTGTTTGGGCTAGATATCTGATCAGAATGCTGCTAATCCCAGTGTATGGGGAAAAAGACAGGCAGGCTCCTTCTGCATAGCTGATATAAGCTATGCAATTTGCCTTTGCTCTCTCTTTATTCTAGATCCTGTGCAGTATTTTCTAAGCTTCTAGGAAGGACATTGCAAAGAACCATCTTTGACCCTGAGCTTGTCCTGGGGAAGGCCAGGTGATATCTGCTACTTTAGATGGTATGTGCTTTCCTCCCATGTAATCTTAGGAAATCTGAAACACGCAGCCTCAGCTGCTGTGTTTGTGCTTTGTTGAAAGTTTCCAAGTCAGCTGATGGAGTAATGTAGATCTCAAGGAGGTGGCTGGCAGTTGCACAGGAGATCAGTTGGAATCCTCTGAAATCCATACTTGTGCTGTAACTGTTTGAAGAACTGATAGCATTTGTTCTATTAGGTGAACTGGAGACTTTTTTTGCTCATACATGAGTTATGCAAAACCATTTGAGCTTCAAAAGGAGCTTTGCCTGTCAGCAGTGACAGTGGACAGGCAGGAGGGGAAGTGGAAGCTGAGCAGTGCCCACACGTACTTGAGGTGATGGAAGTCGTGGAATTCCGGCGATGGTAGGAGGGGCAGGTGGTAGCCACAGTGTGAAATGCTTGTCGTTAAAAGAGCCAGGGAGAACCACACTGTGATTGAAGCAATATGAGACCCCATGATCATCGGGCCAGCCATGACAGGTAATGTGTTGGAGAGCTAGAAACGAGAAGCAAACTCTAATTCATTAATAGGTCCACAAAATGCAGATTCCTCTCCTAGGAGCTGAGTTGCTTCGCCTGGATGATACATTGCATTAGTTTTGTGCAAATACTGTAAAGGCAAGATCCCTCTGCAAATGCATTACTAAAATTCTAACATTATCAAAGAAATAACTTGCTCTGAGGCAACTGAGTTATACTTGCTGCAGAACATACCAATGGTCCCAGCTCCCTAAGCTTGTATTAAAATTTAGATGTGAACTCAAAGAAGGGGTGTGAGGACAGTACAGTTTTAATAACTCCTCCTGGAGTCCGAGGTCTGAATGTGACCTTCACTTTGGAAGAATGCTGAAGCTACTCTTGGGCAACCTACCTCAAAAAGAACACTGGCCTGTGGGCATGTGCAGTTAAAGGTAGCAATGTGATGATTCCAACTGCATCACTTCATTGTGTACTACCAGTAGCACAAATGGCTGTCATTGCCCAGACCAAGCTTACTGCACACCAGCTAGGCTCAGCTGGACTCCTGAATCTAAAAAGTAAGTTTGCTGCCCAAAGATTGACAATTTGGCAGACTGTGGTAGCTACAGTTCATGGAGCTGGTGCTGCAACCCAGGACTGTTGTTACAGGCGATGGTACTTAGAAATGGAATAGTGGAATCTTCTAAAGGTAGGATGTGTTTTCATGAGAAATCTTGGCTGATGCAGAACTGGGAAATAGGAGTTTTACAAACACAGATCTAAGCCACCAGCATGAAAATCATGACAGAAGGCTGAGTCCATGCAGTAACTCAGACTGTGTAAATGTTGTATCTCGCACTAAAGAAAATCTGTGCTCCCATGTCTTGCTGTGCTCAAGGAAGCACCATTCAATTATTTCTCTATTATTTTCCCTATTTGGAGGCCTTGGGATCTGTACTCCTAAAGCTAGTGGAGTACACTATAAACAGACAGTGTAACAGTTCTATAGCTAGGCTTCTTGGAAATGCAGCTTAGCTTTCTCTTCCTCAGAAAGATGCTTCTGAACGCACACTTGCTTTCCTCCTTTTACCACTCCTCCTCATCCCATGGAAATCACACTCCATGCAGGAACTGGAGAGTGACCATGGGAGAATCCACTTACTATGTGTTCTACTGGGTGAGCATAAATGGAGACCACACCAATGGGGGCTGTCCATTCATGGTGCTTCTTGTGAATGTGCTTATACAGGAGAGGGAGATGAGCAAGCCTAAGTAGAGAAAACAGAGAAATGTTGGTTTTGAGCCCCATAGAAAGGAATATAGAGTAACATAACACTGAATTTCTGCTGGGGACTTGCTCACACCTCTTCTTTAATGTAGAGATTTTAGAGCAGCTGGGAATAAGAGTGTAGGACTCTTGGCTTCCCTGTCTCTGGCATTGAGCCCTCACTCAATGGATGCGTCCATTGGCTGCTGTTAAACACAGAAGTCCAGACACGTCCCATAACTCAAAGTCCCTGAATGACTGATTTGCTCAAACCTGGGAGTACCTTTCAGGAGAAGACTCACTTTATTTTCACCATTTTAAATTTCTCCTGCTGACAACTGTTAGAGACAGGATTTTAGGTTACATAGGCCCTTAGCAAGAAATGGCCTTTTTAGGTTCTCTGTGTGCATTTGTCCAAAAGGGAAATCTACATATTTCTGGGCATGCTGTGCTTACTGCCACACAGTCTTGAAGGTTTTTTTTCTTCCCTGCTTTAGTTTTTTCCTCTAATGTTGGTGCCAGCACTCAGAAGGCCTACAGTATCAACATCTAGGCCCTGTTTGGTAGGTGCTGTATAAGTGAATGGGAGATCAGTCATTGATCTCTTGAGCTTTTTTCTTTCAGGATAGTCAGTCTTGTTCTTCTCTTTTTTTAAGGAGTTAGGTTACAGCTTTTGTATAAAGCTAGCTGCTTCATTTCTTCCTTAGCCTCCAAGCTGCTCCACATCTGTAATTGTACCTAAAATGTTTCTGCTTATTATAGTTACATGTAGTATCCCAGCACCAAAACCTCATAAAGTAAAGGTGGCTACCAGTACCTGTAAGTCTTCCCACTAAACACAAGACTGGTGGAAGACTGGGGACAGGCCCATTGCTGTCATAAAAGAGGGGTATAGTTCTTAAGCTTAAAGGCATAGGGACAGAGTCCCATTCCTGTGTTCAGCTCACCTGTGTGAATAATAGAAGAGAATTTCCTCTGTTAAGGTGAAGATGCTCAGCTCCACAAGGAACCAGTGGAAGGTGGGTAGTTCCTTGCTGAAGGTGTTGCCCCACCATTTCATGATGTAGAACATGGGCATAAGCATTGGGAAGGAGACAAAGAACTGATTACACAGCACTGTGTATAGCGCTTGTTGCAATTTCTTTGTGTCCACCTGCAAAAGAGAAGTTGGGACTTCAAGCTACATCAGAAGCAATGTGGCTTTGAATTGGGAGAATAAAGAGCTTTAAGATGTATAGGCTTTTTTCATATAAGTTTGGGCATCAACTTATTAATAAGTTGTCAAATAATCCAGATCTGATCAGCAGCATAATTATAAGATCTGCCTTCCTCTATGCAGTTGATGTACAAGACTCAACTTGATTCTTCTTGAGTCCTATCTCCTTAAAAGAGAAGAGCTTAACAGGTTCTCCTCTCCTCTCTAAGCCTGAGACTGCAGGAAGTGTTTAGCCAGCAGAAGAGGCACAGTGAGAAATACTCACAGGATCATTCTTGCCCAGCTGAATGCGATACCGAGTAATAAAAGTTGGTTTTCCTGTTACATCAGCCACCATAAGGATTCCATTGAAACTCCAGAAAACAAGGCTAGGAACCAGTGCAGCCCCTGTGACAGGAGGAAAAGTTAGAGATATGTGAATAAATGGGAGATAGGGGTAAATTAGAAACAAAATACAGTGGACTAGTATCCAGAAGGGCCTGGCTGTGCGAGGTGAGCATTCCCTGCCCTGAGGTGCTTTAAAATGGAATACAGGTAGGTTCTGACACCATGGTAAGACCTAGGAGATAGTGAGGAAGTCAGAGTATGCAAGTGTCCCCTAGGCTGAAACTTGCCACAGCTGAGGGTTAGAAAGGGCTCTTCTGGGAGGTTGTGGGATTCTCTGTCAGGGGTGGTTTTCAAATATAAGTTGGACATGGCTGAGTTGATCCTTGCACCTTGCAACATCCCTGTCAGGCCTGTTTACCAACTGTTAGTGACAGACAAAAGAGTTGTATAGGTGCTACAGCAGGAGTAAAATTCACTGATTTGCTTTAGTTTTCAGTAATTAGTTCTACTGAGTCATTCAGCTCTCACAGGAGCAAAGAGCGTGGCTTCACAGAAAAGACATTTCTGTGCTTTCAGCAGCAGCAAAAACATCAAATTTTTAATCTGTATAAGGTATCTAATGATGAGCTAGTCCAAAGGAAGCACAGTTGCACTGTGCCAGTTGTGGATGGCTTTAAGGTCTATATGCGCTTTTTCAGTGGGGGATTAGTGAGTATGGGAAGGCATGTCCATGTCCCTCTTCTAGAGGCAATAGCTGGATGGCATCCTTCATACAGTAGAGGGTTGTTAACCTGAGAACTCACCAAAGAGGAAGATGGACCACTCCCTTCCCTCAAAATAGTAGTAGAGCTTTAGCCATTTTGCTTGCCAGAAATAGCCTGAAGTCTCCCAGATCTTCTGTACATACCTGTGGAAATAAGTGTTCTTAGTCACTCATCTTTTAATCAACCACTTCTCCCATCTCTGTCCAAAAAAAAATGTTTCTCCTCAAGGCCTTTTGTTTGAATAATCTTACCAAGAAACAGAGTTCATTAAGGCAGTGAATATGAGCAGCCCCATAACCAGGACAAAGGCAGCGATCTTCGTGGTATCCCAGACCTTCTCCTCCTGTGAGCAAGCAACGACAGTAAGCATGTGCTGCTGTGTCCTACACTAGCCTTTTTTTGATTTGAAAAAGAGGAGATAAAACGGACCATCATAGGATGACCTTTGTTTCACAAACACTCTAAAGAACACAGTAACAAAGTTGTTGCAGGACACTGTGTTGGTGGTGGGTGCATGCACACATCCATCTGCCATGCCTACACAGACCTGAGGTGTTACTGACATGGAATTTCTCTGGAATAACTAAAAGGAGAGAAAGGACCACTGACTTTTTCCCTCCCTGTTTTTATTGGGCATATTTCTCAATATCTAGAGGACTATCTGGGGCTTCTGGATAACTCAGAGCAGTAGGAATAGAAGACCTGGGAGTAAGGAATGATACTCTATCACCTCTCTCACTCTGCCAGTATATTCTCCCTCCCACTGTGTAATACACTTTCCCCTTGCAGTAACAAAGAACTTTTGTGCCTGGATGCCCTGATTAACAGCTCCAGTTAATTCAGAACCACTTCTCTCAACACCGTTCTTAGCTTTGAAGATAGATTGATTCTGAAGACAGACTCATGTAGCCAGAAGTCTGCCTTTTGTTCCCAACAATAACAAAGGTCTAGTATGAGAAATTACCTCTCCCTACATAATTTACTTTGCTGTGCTTTTAGCCCATCACAGATACAACCCAATTCTAGTACTAAGAGTACAACTTGGCTAGTAGGTACCATGTGCCATCTGTACAGAGCAGCTATGCATTTGCAAGGAGCTAAAATACTGAACTTTTGAAAAGTAAGAAGTACTTTGCATTCCTGGATTCAGTCATGGAAATGTTATCTACTAAATGCTCCTGCATAGAGCATAAAGGCACCTGTGATGTTTGTATGACTCTTTTATCACAGTAAGGATTTTAACTATACAGAGCAACTGCAAGAGTCAGAAAATGATCCATGGGACCTCTTGAGTCTAGTAATACAAATATTCAAAAAGCTGTATTCAATATATTTTGAGTATTCAAAAACTCAAAATCAAGCTGTTCAGCAAAGACATGGCAAATATGTAATTAACTATTTGTCTTTTAAAGTAGTCCAAGTTGGAATTGTTTCCAGAGTCCAGAAATCTTATTTTGGGTTTTCTTGAGTGAATATCCATAATATTTATCTACAGGGTAAAGGATAAAAAAAAAATCAATGCAATTCTAAAATAATATAGTGTAATAACCAGCTAGTGTCTTGTTTGCAACTCTGTCCTTCCTGTTTAACTGTGTTGTTGTGCTGCAAAAACAGACTGGAGTAAAAATAGCATGATTCATAGTTGCTGTCCTGTTTGTCTCCTGTCAGGGAGGACAAACAAGAGAGACAGCTCACTAATAAATGTTGAGTGCAGGTGTGTTTATAGTAATGCAATACAGAGAAACCCTCTCTATACAGCTTTCAGTTTTAAGAGCTCTTTAAAATTCTGTAAAACAGCTACAGAATATTTACCATCATTGCCCAGAACCTTTATGCAATATTTATCTGTCCTGGGATAAAACTTTGCTGATAAGCACAGAAACTTTCCTCATTAAAACAAACAAACTTTTGTTACTGTCATCTGGGTTTTTATCAAATTACCAACTGGGGAGGAAGTAATTTAAAGGACTCTTGCCCTACAGCCTTAGGTTTGTGAACCCTATAGGCTTATATTAAAAGCAATATAATCAGCTACCACCATTATCACTGAGTGTACTGAACTAGAAATGCAAGGCTGGTGGAAGAGTTATCTATTCCAGCTTCAGATAGCGTGTGCTGGATTTTGGGCTGGAGATTTGCTCTCTTAGCATTTTCATATTTCCAGTTCCATCCATGTGACAACTCATGCGTGCTGACATAAGGTAAGAATTCTTTAATCTTTAGACCCTGTAGTACTATCTATGTATACTTTAGGAAAAAAAAGTTACAAAAGCTATACAAGGCCTAGAGCACATTAACAAAATAGTGTCCTATAAATCCATTTTCTTGTGATGAAGAAAGAATATACTAAAGAAAAGTTCTAATGTCGTAGTGTCAGAATTTTTAGTTAAACCAAGCAGTATTTCAGACACTTTAGCATCTTCCAGCTGAAGATCTCAAAGTTTCAAAAACTCATAACTCCTGATACACATCTGAGACTATGTATGTCTTGCTTTGAGACAGGGCAGAGTTGCTAAAGCTTGTCACTTAAGCTATTTTAAAAGCCCTTTGGCTAGAAACTCTTGTTTGAGGCTCTGCTTTTATTGCATGTGAGGAAGTGATTACGTGAATGAACCTCACTCAATATAATTACATGAGAAGCAGATTTACATTTAAAAAAATCCTGTTCATCAAGTCCAGTTCCCTGCTAACACCCTGTTTCTCTTTATGCTAAAACAGCTCCAGTACCGTGGTTCCCAAATTCTGATCCACAGATCACCTGAGATCTTGTCCTTAGAGGGCTTGCATGAGTTGGCAAACTCCTGAAGTACAGAATAGCATTGCTACCTGCAAATAAAGAAACTAGGGCATACCAACTAGGAAACGTATTGTTTAATGTGACCACTTTGAGGACTGGGCCTAGTTAGATGGCCCAGCTTGTGGCTACATGGGAGTGCTGTGGTCTCTTGCCATGCCAGCAAAGATAACAGGCTCTTCACCACTTGGTGCTGTAGCTACAGTCCACTGGAAGGGAAAAAAAATGCTGGGCAAATGCTGCTGTAGTGACAAGTGATGAGCTCCTAGTTGTGCTAAAGTGATCATAACACAGAAATGTTTGCCACTTCTCTTAGAAGCTGATTCAATACATTTGGTCTTCCAAAGCACCTGCATAACGCTTCCTTTAAAAGTTGACCTTTGAGTCTTTACCTGCTTCCGCTGCTCAGCCACAGTGGAATATCCAGAGTCTCTTTTCATCTGAAATAAAATTGATCTAAGTAAGTGAACACTGTACAGTTGGAGGGTGGAAAAATACACTGCTGAAAACAGCAAAGCCCTGCAACTTCAGTTCAGTTGCAAAACTGTAAAATCTTTGCTCTGTCCTGTTCTGTTCCCACCTTTATTTCAGCCCCATATTTCCTGAAGTGTGTTAGTATTGTCCCAGAAGGCAAACAGAGATGCAAGGGTAACAAAAAGAATGGGAGAACACCTAAAACCAAAGTTTCTGACTGTTGCACTGGTGTGTTGTAACACAGCTTCCACCCTTGATCTGTCATGCCAAGCAAATGATGATATGGGACATGCACTCTTCCATAATGAAGACATGCTATTAAACTAACACCAGTGAAAAAAAAAAATCCTACTATAACAACATGAATCTGTGCCATGAAGAATTAACACAGTAGAGCACCACACACCCTTCATTCACATGGCCAAAGAACTGTGTGTTAGAACTTGAGAATATGATAAGGGAGATAGATAATCATCTTTGCTTCAAGTCCAGCTACGGTTAATAATGACTGAAACTCATTAGAAAGATGATATTGTATTACCTTTATGATTCTAGCAAGCCTCTTGGGAATACTGCTTTTGCAGCACTTCAGAAAGGAGGAATACACTACCAAAAAAAAAAAAGTCCTTGTATTAGACAGGAGATGACACCTTAGCTTTGAACTGATAGCCTTCTGGGTACATTCTTACAAATGCAATGCTGTTTATTTTCAAGTGTTTCCAGCTCTATTTCCCTACAATATGTTAGTGTGCAGGTCAAAGGGCATGACATAAAAATCAGACACTTTCTTCCAACTTGGGCTTCTGCTTACTTGTAGACAGAAAGGGATGAGGCAAGTTCACCGAACTAGTCATTTCAGTGGAAGCAACTGATACTAAACAATTCTGGGAAGAAAAAAGGAATTAGGTAAAAAGTGATTTGACACTAGAAACCCTAAGCCCTAATTCCCAAATCCCTATTTCGACACTAGGGTTGTATATGCTCTATGTGAAATGCTAGCTTTTTGTAGCAGCCTTAAAAAAAATAAACAAGTTAACTTTGTGCCAAAAAGAGTAGTGTGAGAAGTGCTCTGAGGTGCTATTGCTTAAAACAGGAATGTGTTAAGGAAGTCACAGCGTTCCAGGACTTCTTTTCTTTCCCTACATCTAGAGCTCCTCACTATTAGACTTTGTGAGCTACTAGGCTACAAGATCATCCATATGTTTTCGTTTCCAATATATCAAGTTTGCCAACCACAACCTTACTGAAAAGAATACAATTTGACTCTAACATACCCAATGAAGAATACCTATGAGTAACAAGCAGAAATAACCTGCTAGTCAGAACAGAACAGTGTAAATAACTTGCCACAGGATAAACTGATCTCATCTTCTTTTGCAAAAGACCTCCTGATCATGATGATGTATTTTACGTTATGCAACATACAGTATATTCACATCTTGTCACACAGGTCTTCTCGGTGCAGGTGTGCCTACTGTCTCTAAAAACCCCACTACTAATAGCTGAAATATGTTGAATTTGAATAATCTATTCCTTTTTTAGGCTTTGCTCCATTCCAGCCTCTATTCTAAGTTTCCTTGTACAAGTTATATCCTTTAAAGATGCTCTACTTCATTACATAAAATCACAGCATAACTGCAGCTGGAAGGGACCTCCAGAAGTCCAACTCCTTCCTCAGGATAGGGCCAAGTTCAAAGTTAGATCAGGTTGCTCAGAGCCTTGAACAGCCAAGTTTTGAGCAGCTCCACAGAGGGAGATTACACAGCTTCTCTGGGCAACCTGTTCCAGTGTTTGACCACCTTCACTGTAAATCTTCTTCTTAGTATCTAGTCAGAACTTCCCTTGTTATAACTTGCATCCTTTGCCCCTTGCTCTTTTGCTGTGCACCTCCCTGTCTTTTCTACAATCATCCAGGATATGTAGTTGAAAACAGCAATATGAAATTAGTCTAATTAGTAGCGTAAATAGTGTTGGCTATAGTTTTCTGTGGTTAAAGAGATTCTTCTGTCTTCAGATGATCTTGTAGCAGACAACACTGGATCTTAGAGAAACAGATATAAAAGGGTTACTTGATTACTATTAGTAGCTTGTTGGAAGGTGATGTTCCAAAACGACTCCATACAGCAGTGCTAAGTCAAATTCTGCTAAACCTTAAGCATGCAAAAGGCTAGAAGGCAGAGCACAGTGAAGAGTGTGACTCTGCTTCAAGTTCTTATGAAGGGAAAGAATCATTGTTTGATCCTGTCTTACATTCTGAGTTTGGAAGAGTTAAAATAACAGTCACATTTATTGTTCTCTTCCTTTTGAAATTATCAAATTATGACAGAAGTCTTACTTAGGCAAAGCCTTCCAGTTTGAAATAATGCTGCCATGTCTGCTTTTCCTCCCTCTCTCTAAAATCTCAGTATGCTACATTTATTAAGTCACATGTACAGAATAAAATCTTACATTACTTACATTAAAGCAAGATAAATTTTGATGGATCATGTTTTTCCCCAGCATCTCATTACCCATTCTTTTTTTGTTGCATAATGTTGTCTCTTCCGACTCAGAATATACCAAATACATCAGCAGAAGCATTCATGTAACCAACCATGCTGTTTTGGCAAACCAAAAATCCGTCCAACTCCTTGGCATTCAACTCATGCTGGCACATCAGACAGCCCAGAACCAACCAATGAAGCCCTTGGTTGGCTGCAGCCATTTCAAAATATTACATAGAACTGATGCTGTTTAAAAGAGTTCCTTTTAGGTTATTTTAAACTAGTTAATATAAAATTTGATTCAAACCAAATTCTCAACCATAAAGTAAAAATAATTATTTTGCCAATCACACTCTCGATGTAAAAGGGAAAACATATACTAGTCAGTAAAGAATTGTAATACAAAATACAATTTTTATTCCCAAGTACTTCTTCATTTCTCCAACAACTGTTTATTAAGTAAGAGATCTGTTTTCACTGAACTTATTTCAGTTATCAGAAAAAGCTAGTCTGTCTACATCAGGTTTTAAAATACTTGACATAATCTAAAAAGGATAACTTTAGAAAGCTTAAAAAAAAAGGAACTGCCAAATTTTTTATACCTGTTTTAAAATTTACATTATTGTTTGTGTCCCACATCTGTTGTCCTCTTATATTTCCTCTTGCCAAGACAGTCCCAAGCTCTGGCTGCACAGGTGCCCACTTTTCCATATACTTACCCAGGATGTGAGTCTTGCTCTGACACCAACCAAATAGTCATGCTGCCGGCAGGTGCAGAGGCTGAACAACAGAATACATCTGTAGTGATGGACTGACTGCCTAGTGGTTGCTTGGTACGCCTTTTTCCCTCCTGCTTGAGTCTTCTATTTTAGAACTTACTTCACTGGAATCAACCCTTACAGCACACAGGCAGTGGAAAGCAACTTTGCCCAAGGAAAAAAAAAAGGCTACAACTATTTGTGAAAATATAGAACTCACAGAAATGAAAACTTAAGGACAACCTACCTGGTCACCCCAAAAGTTGCATATTAGCCACGCTGTATGGGCAGACACAGGATTATACTTCGTGTCTGGTGGGTCTCCTACTGTGCCAAGCACTGCCCAGATCTGAAAGCAGCCAGAGTTCCTAGAAAAGCTTACAATCATATTTCAAATAGATACATGACATTGCCTTTAAATTATTTCCTTGAAGTTTCTATCACATATTTTCAAGCTACCATGCCCCTGAACTCTGGCTGCCCATTCTTTGCTCACCTCCTGCTGGTTGTAGCCTAGGAGAATTCCTTTGTGAATATTCAGAGCCCAGAGTTCAACTCCTCACCTTTCACTACCTCTGCGGAAACTTTTATGAGAGCTTAGGCAAAGGCAACGGGTGTGTTTCCAAGCAAGGGCTGGCTGTTCCCTCCCAGACAAGTCATGTGAAGCCAGTGCCATGTCACTGTTAGTACTGGCAGTGTTCCCTTTGCATAGGCACACACTGTCACTCGGTTAAGCATTTGGAATACATCTCTGCAGGTGAGAGTTTTTCATCAAGAGTTAATGGTTATATCTGAGAATAAAAAAGCCAGCTACACCTTAATAATTAGTATTTTTTATAATGCRCTAACTCATGTTTTGAGCACAAAATAGCTAGTGTCAGTGCACCTGAGTAAGTCAAAGGTGTATTTGTTAAAAACAGTAAGGGTTATTGGGGAATCTGGCAAAAAACAGCAGTCCAGTTTTCATTGTAAGTGTTGCACTGTCTCTGTAAATTGCACCAACTCTGTTGTTACACTGTGTCTCAAACCAGTTACATGTATCGGTACTGTCTATAAGGAGAAGATGCAAATAGGTTAGAATGTACTCAGTTGTGTTTAAATATGTTTACAGACCATAAAGTCTGTAATTATGGTATTGCAGGTAGCAAGATGTAATTTGCAGAAGCATTTGTCCTTCTTATGCAGATGCGGCCCCAATATATGTTATTTACCTAATATACAGTGCCCTGTTATGAACTAAGCTCTGAGAAGTGAGGGTGTTACTCACCATAACTTTCCAGATTTATTTTTCCACACAAAGAAAAACAAGGAATATCTCCTCTCCCTCCCAGTTAACCTGGTCTGGTGCATTGACAGGTGAAGCAATATATACTGCTATTTTGTAAGCAACATCTTGGCTAGCAGTGGTTAGAACTGCAGAGAGGTCTGCAAGCATGAATAATGACAGTGCCTTGCTGCCTGTGCCTGCTTTCTTGTACCTAGCACTATACCTACGCTGTTATCAAGTAACTTCTGGAAGGAGAGTATCCCCAGAACTCCCCTCCGGATATCATACTGTTTGTCCTCTTAGTGCAGTAAACATGCTGTTGCTTCATGTCAGATTTAAGATTGTGTTATTGTTTTCACTGACACTTTCTCTTGACCAATTCTAACTATTCCCTAGTGGGGAAAGAGTTTCTAATTCTTAGAGGTTGCTACTAATTGTTATTTATTGTACAGCAGACTCAACAGGAAGGAATGTGATTCCTTCAAACTATCTGCACAGACACAGAAGAGGAAGTGAAAACAGCATTTCAAGAGAGGGGTGCCATGTGAACATTGTCCTGAGCTGATCTTTATTTGGAATGGCTCTTGCACTGGGAGGACTGTTCACCCAATATCCAGAAGTAGGTGAAAAGCCAGTGAATTTTGCAGATCTTGTTGTTTCTTTTTAACCTGTTCAAATCAGACACAGGTTACAGCTGAAAGATCTACACCCAATAGGAACAGACAACTAGTATATTAGTCTTATAAGGACATAAATGTCATTTACCTTCTGGGCTGCAAGTCTAGATCTAGTCCAGGTTGGTGGTTATCTAAAAGCTGCTTCTATTTGTCGGTTAGCCTGTGCCCTGCACTGGTATCTTCATCACAAAACCCTCCAGTGTTTGAGGAATGCAAGAAGACTGATTTCCTCTCAGTGGAAAGGATTTTTGATCAGACACTTCATAAAATAACTTCTCTTTGTTCACTCTCCACAGTTTTTGTAGTAGTCACTGTCTGTTTTGCTGTTTGTAAAAAACATTAGAAGGAGAAACACTATGAATTAGCATAAAGGATAGTATAAAACCATGCTAATTTCTCTAATGACAAAGATGAATCCTGAAGTTAATGCATCTCACCTGATCATTAATTCCCTGTATACTGAGCTATATTTCTAACCATTTGCGAGGGCACGTGTGCGCGACCTAATACTTCAGTGGTTTGTTTTTGAAAGACCTTTGGAACAACACAAGTGTTAGGAAAATGGAAATGATGGCCTTGCTATTACAGTTAAAACATGTTCAGCAATAGTTACATCTTTTAACTCTGAATTCACAGATTTTAAGATTTCCATAAATAAGCTGTCTACTATTTCTACTGCTGAAAAGGGCATTATCCAGAATACGCAGTTCATACCGACTAATATGAAGATGTTGAGCTAAAGCCTTTTAATCCTCCTTGTGATGCACTATGTCTACACATAACCGGTTTTGTTAGTGTGGTCCTAACAAAGCTGCATAGAGGGTGGAAGGACTCTTCAGGAACCTGTTTTGGAGTGCTGAATCTGGAAGCAAGTTTGGTAACTGCCAAATTCAAGAACTACGGGACTGACTGACTTATTTTAAGAGCAGTCTGCCTTTTCCAGCTATTTTCCCTTTGTATGCAGCTGAAATTAGCCATGATCAAAACCACAAATTCTGTTCTCCTTGAGCAAAAGGTCTGTTTCCAACTCCTACCACCGCACTTGCAAACATCCTAGGTTTTTATTTTTTCTAACCTAGATGCAAACTGTTAAACATACAGGCATAATTTATCACAACTGATTTTTTCCTGCAACATATTTCAATTAGAGTAACAAGCATGCATATTTCTCTGTCCTGAGAAGATTCTTCCTCCCTTTTTGCCTGGATTCAACATACCTTCAAGAGCTGGATTTATGAGCAAGAAAAGTACATATCTTACTCTGTACTGTTCAGGTGAAAAAAAGAAGAAACTAATCCTATATTTACAGAGTGCTGTAATCTAGCCTGATGTATTTACCTGATAACAACATATGTTCCCTTGCCCAAGATCCCAAATTCAAGTGACCACAAGAAGAAAGGCGATTGCTTTCTGCCAGTCTAGCATGTTGCATAATACATTAATTACATGACCTAAAGACTGCAGGTCTAAGGTGAGAAGACAAAACGGTAACTATCATCTAAGAAGATAAACTCTGAATTAAAATGAAGTTCAATAAATGCTGCCTGATGTCAGTAGATGCTGACACCATCAAGGTCACTTGATAGAGAGTAGCAGTATTCAAATAAAACTTTCCCAAGTCTCACGTTTCTGCTGAGGTATGACTATTAAACCCGGGACACTGAAATATGTCTGACATGAAAGATAGTGAACTTTTTTTTTTTTCATCTAGATACTTGTATCAAAACAGTAAGCAGGTAGCTGAGGTTCCAGGGSAGGAAAGACTCCAAGGGAACCCAAACGACAGGCAGGTAACAACTCTGAAGCAGCACCAGAACTGCAGAATTTTAGGTTGCAAACCCGCCCAAGGCGGCTGGCAGTCTAGAAGAGATGAGATACCACCTCAGCTTAATTATAACTAGACAAGCTTCCAAACAAACTGCGTATCTGCCGGCAGCATCAGCCAGCAAAGCAACAGAGTTGGCAGCAAGATGCGTTACACGAGGCTGCTTTACCTGATGTTAGCTTCTGTTGCTAATGTAACTTAAACAGCAGAAGAAAACAGCATAAAACTTCGCAGGCAGAGCAGGCGTTTGAGCAACAACCCTGCACGAGGAGGCAGAGCTGCGGCGCAGGGCACAGCGGGCTCGGGGCCCCGTCGCGGCCCGTTCCCTCGGCGCGGGCGCCGGGCGGGGGCAGCTGCTTCCCGCGGGGCCGGCTCAGCCCCGACCGGGGCCGAGGTAACGGCGCGGAGCGGCGCGGCCCGAAGGGACCGGTCCCTCAGGGGGAGATCACGTGACGCCTCATCATCCGCCCCCCGGCGGGCTTTGGACTCGCCCGGCGCGGGGAGCTCGGGAGAGCCCATTAGCTGTCCCGGCGGGAGGGAAGCTAGGCGACTCGTCACAAGGGCGACGGCTCCGCGCAGGCGCAACCCGGGCGGAGCCCCGCGTGGCTCTCCCGGCTTCCCGCTCCCCTCTCCCCCTCCCTCTCCCTCTGCGGGAGCGCGCGCGATACGCGCGCGCGACGACGCACCCCGCCGCGCGCCCTGGCGGGTTTCCCATATCTCTCGCGAGAGCTGGCGGTGGCAGAGAGCAGCTCGGAAGTCCCGCCCCTCTCGGCGGCCGCATCGCGCGTGCGCGGAGGCGAGTGGCCCAGCCCGAGCTTCCGGGCAGGTAGCGTGGGGCGGGGGAGGGGAGGCGATGGGGAGCGCCGGAGCAGACGAGTCGCGGGGG
>NW_020448808.1:1108083-1136718 GCF_003343035.1 Apteryx rowi
GGCCCCGCGGCGGCGCGGCCTTCCCGGCTGAGCCCGCCCGCTCGCTGCCGCCGCGGCTGTGGGGCCGGAGCCACTAGCAGCCGCTCGCAGAAGAGCTCTGCCAGTTGCCTTAAGCCCCTCTCCCCGCTGTAGGTTCCCTCAGCTAACTTCGTGCGAACATACCGGGAGCTTGCTGACGTACCTGAGCCTTATCTGCGTATTTCTGTAATAATTTTGCCCGTGTTGTTTTAGAACATGATAGGCAACCAGTCACACGAAGTGTGATTTATCCTAGGTGCTGTACTGCTGAAACGGCGCTAGTATAAACTGGAAGACCTTCCTTTTTCAATGTTTCCTGAATTACATCAGAGAAGCATGTGCCTTTATAAGCAGCATTTGTAAAGCAATCTATTACTGTTCTTCAAAACTATCCCAGTAGTGCTTTGGTGTGCATCTTATGCCTAAAGTTTCAGAGTTTATGCCAGAAGAAGAAAAAAGGGAGAGGCACTATTGACTTGCATAACTGGACTCTGTTAACTGTATATCAGCTCCTGTAGCATGACCAGATGCTTAGTGTTTTTTTTTCTTTCAGTGTGTTTAAAAGAAGTGATAAAAACAATAAAACACCTAGTGTAAAACTTCAGCTGTGCTATTTGAGGCTGAGAATACAAATATGACTTACTCTGCTAGTGCTTTCATATGTAGATCTTTCTTTGTATAAAGTACTGTATGTTTATCTTTTTAATGCAGCACACTGATTAGATCACACAGCTTGCAATTCTACGCTGAATTCTACATCAGCTGCTTTTGCTCCAGTCCCTGCAAGATGCCAGCAGCCCTTGCAGAGAACAGCCAGGTTATCTGTGAAGTATGGGCAAACAATCTGGAAGAAGAGATGAGGAAAATTCGAGAGATTGTTCTAAGTTACAGCTATATAGCAATGGTAAGTATGTTATACTTGACCTTTTTGTCACAGTCAAGGGATTTTTTWAGGGGGGTAGGGGAATAAATTGATTCTTGAGACAGAAATGGTGTTTTCCCCTGACCAAACTGAGCGAAAAGTTAAGTGGTGAAAACGTAGCAAGCTGTTCAGTAGCAAGCAGTTTATGGATTTTAGTAAATGTAGTATTCAGTACAGATCAAATGAGAGGTGGGGAAGTGAGAAACCATCTTTGACATCTGAAATCATTTAATATTTAACTATTTCTGTTGCATAAACTAATGTCTCAAACAGATCAGATGTACAACTGGGTTTAAATCTGCTAGATTTCACTAGTATATTTGTCCTTTGAATGCCTGTCTCCTTTTGGCTATGGGAAGTGCCATGATACTGTAGGACAAAAGGCCTGCGAGTGACAACTTGTTAGCTGTATGAGTGTCTCCTTTTTTACTGCGGTCAGATGCTGGTTCTTACAGAATGGATTTTTCTGGCTGTAGGTATGAAAATGTGTTCAGAGAGTTTTATTTAAGAAGACCAAGAATCTTAAAGAGAACTCTAGTTTCAAGGTGAGGGGAGAGATGGGAGGAATGGTTTCTTTTCTGGTCTTAAAAGTATACATCTGCTTGGCAGGAGTCAGTTAATTATATAACTGTTTCTAGTTATTGTACTATGCCAACTTTGCTTAGGGACTCTAAACGTCAAGACGTGCAAAGTCCTTAATATAAATGTGGCATAAAAATACGTGTCCCTGCACAGTGTGCAATATTAAAAAATGAAACACTTAATTCTATAAATGTGGTTCAGTTTTGTTGTCACCAGTTGGTTGGTAACAAGCTTTCTTGCTTCTTTGCTCTATTTGATCTTAATGAAAGTGTTTTTAGATAGATCTGTGCTACTGTCTGGACTGATATCATATATGAATAACTGTGCAGGAAGACTGGACACAAAAAGAAATGGGAAGAAAAGTTGTCAGATGCACAATACTGGATTCCTTATGAAAGTTTTTTGATATGTTCTTTATTAAGATAGTTAGTAGAAGTTATGTGAATAAATTTGAGTGTAAAACTAGTCTGGAAATTTGAGGTTTCAGTAAAGATGGCACACAATCACTGGCTAAGTAAAATGTTTTTCATATAATATACAGTTTCTCTGTTGTTAAGGTCTGTTTTGATTGGCAGTAGCTTTTATTAATTTAGGTGTTGGTTGTTCTTCAAAAACAGTGAATACTATCACTATCTGGACTATCACATTAAGACTGCGAGTGCTAAATTTAACTTGTATTTAGAACATAAAAGAACAGTGAATAAATATAAAATGCTCATTTTAGTAGATCTAGGGAAAATGAGAGGACAAGTCCTTCAAGAGAGGGATGTTTAGATTATACAGTAGTGCATATTGGATGATTTTATAACTCTTTTTGCTCTGGAAAGAAACAACACTGAAAGAGGATACCTGGAATGAATGAATGAATATAATAATTAACCAATTGTTTAGGGATTTTTTTTTTCAGTGTCTGACCCGTAGCAGCTTAAAATACTTTTTTTTTTTTCCTTTTTGCATTCTGTTATGTAAGTAATCTCATAGAAAAATGTACAGAATTCCGTGCTGAGACTTGAAAGTGGAACTGAATATAAGACTGCTAATAAAGGAAGTGATGCAATAAGATTTTTTTCCCTCTTTTACTAGGACACAGAATTTCCTGGAGTTGTTGTAAGGCCAATTGGTGAATTCCGCAGTTCCATAGACTATCAGTACCAGCTCCTTCGGTGTAATGTGGACCTGCTGAAAATTATCCAGCTGGGCCTAACTTTCACAAATGAGAAGGGAGAGTATCCTTCTGGAATCAACACCTGGCAGTTTAACTTCAAATTCAACCTTACGTGAGTCCTCTGAGCTAGGGAATGATTGCCTACTCTCTGCTGATGCACTGATGCTTTCCTTTGGCAAATGCAGGTGTCACTGTGTTCATTGATGAATGATTCTGAGAAATAAAAATTCAGAATCTAATACAGAGGGATTATATGGGAATCTATTTTGTCATGACAGAAGTTTACAGTACTTCTGGAAGTTAAAGCCTTGCTAAACGTGATCCTTAATATCCTTTTCCTTGCTAAATGGCTTATACCCAATAATTGTATGGGCCTTAAACTTGTATTCTGGAACAATGTTATAGTCATTATAAACTTTTTTTTTTTTTAATTCATCTCTCTAAAAATAAATGGACATGCTCTCCTCAGCAATGAAGACAATACCTCTTACAGATCCATGCCAAAATACAAGCTGGGGTCTAAAGGGAAAAAAAATGATGAAATCATAAGAGTTATTCAAAAGAATGAATCTTGTTAAACGGAGTATGGCAGTAGTTCTCATCTCCTCTACGGTGTAATTTCCTTGTGCAGCTGAAACAAACTTCATAATCCCTTCCTGTGTAACTGTAAAGACAAGCTCAGCATATACACCACTAGAGCTGCCTGGAAACATAAAGAGAGTGTTTCTCTGGCAAAAGCACAAATTCTTTGGAAATCAGTATTTTATGAAAATGTTACTGGAAAACATTACAATAATTTTAGTTAATGTATTCTGTTTATGCATTTATTGACTCTAAAAGTTGCAATATTTAGTTCCACAACTTTGTCAGTCCCTTAGAAGTATCGAAATGAGAATGAAGTATTTTTGATGCTATGAATGCCTCATTTGACCCCAAATGACTATCTTTGTCATGAATTTTTTTCCCTTCCCACCATGCCAAACAAAGCAATGTAGTACAGAAGTCAGGTTCTTCAGCTCTCCACCAAGCATATCATCATCACTCATTCCAGTCTTACTTCCTTAGTCATGTTTGAAAAGCAAAGTAGTATGCAATTTTTTCCACTCCCAAAGATGGAATCGGAGATGAAGATAAGGCTGTGATGTGAAAAGGAAAAATGTAGGCAGCAATGACGCTTGCTGCTTTAGAGTTGCATCTCCTCCCGTTCAGGACAACTTCCCTTTTCTCTGTGCTGTCATGTGGTACTTCTGCCTTGTGCCAGCAATATTGTTCAGAATGCCCTTCAGTTCTATGGAGGTGGATTCTTTGGAATTTGCACTAACAATAGGATTATTAACTGGTTTAAATTGCAGAATAGATTGCTAAGAATAGTTTAGGTTGCAGTAACAGTATTAAGAAAACTGATTTGATATGAATTTCTAGAGACAAACATGGAACCCAGAGATGGCCTTACGGGTCACTGGTGGTTTGAAATAAAGCACATGGGGCATTTTTCTGAAATGAGCTTGCCTTGTTAGTATCTTGAGTGCGAAGCTGCCTTTCCCTTTCAGGGAGGATATGTACTCTCAGGATTCCATAGACCTGCTTGCGAGCTCTGGGCTGCAGTTCCAGAAGCATGAAGAAGAAGGGATCGATACTCTGCATTTTGCTGAGTTGCTTATGACTTCCGGGGTCGTCCTTAGTGACAGCGTGAAATGGCTGTCGTTTCACAGGTAGGTCCGAGAGGGTCACTGACACTATAAAGTGAGAAGTCTCTTGTTGATTGAAATACTCCTTCTTTTGTCCATGGAGACTGACACAGGTTTTAAGGAGAGGAATTAGCAGCTCTGCAATTCTTTAAGGATGCTAAGGCTAAGTTTAAGAAGTAAGGACGGTTGGCACTTTGTTTTGTATTTGCACTTCCTGTGGCCTGACTTTTGTGTATGCATTGCTTGCAGATCCTTTCTTTGACTCTTACAATCTTTCTCTATGGAAACAGTTGTTAACAAGTTGAAATATGATTTCTACACTTACTTCTGTGTATTGTAAAGTAGGGTTTTTGTTTCTTACTTACAACATTGTTGTTCATTTCAGTTTTTGCCTTATGTTTATGTATAGGGGAAGAAATCTGTGTAGTGGAGGTGTCTTTCTTGTAGCATTTTAAGCAATTTGATTACAAAGCCTCTTATGTCTTTGATATCCTTGCAAGTGAAAGGACTGGAGGGAAGAGGAGGAGGTGGCAACAGATACTCCTAGGATTTCCTGCTTCCCGTGTTGCCCATAGCTACAGAAATTTGCAGTGTTGAGAAGAAAAGTCTGTTCTTCCCAACAGCATAGATGTTCTGTAAGAGGTTAGTGGAGGCACACAGGGAAGCAGTCAAAAGTCCTACATTGAGATAGATGGTCAAGATGAATCCTGACTCTAATCTACAAGAGTTTTGTAAACAGCTAAAAATGTTAAGGTTTGAAAGCTATAGCATATAAAATTCTTGTGAAAAATGTGATAAGGCCACTGAATATAGCTGTTGCCTATTTATCTGGCTTCTGTATGTTTTTGTTTTCAGTGGTTATGACTTTGGCTACATGGTGAAGCTGCTGACAGATTCCAGGTTACCAGAAGAGGAACATGAGTTTTTCCATATCTTGAACCTTTTTTTCCCATCTATCTATGATGTAAAGTACCTAATGAAGAGCTGCAAAAATCTCAAGGTACTTGCATCTCCCCAGCAGGCCCATAGTAATAAATGGGCGTCAACACTAAATGAGCAGTAAACCAAATGACGGAACTGCTGCATATATCAAGTCTATTAAAGCTGGAATGTGTATAAAAGCTAAAAGTCACATGTAGGCACCTATAAGTTTATATCTAACAGATACTGCCTCCTCAGTTCTAGACTTATCAATATGCATGTTGCATAGGGGACGTTCCCATAACCTTCCAGTTTGCATATCAGTGATTTCGGAGGCCAGTGGAAATTCCGCATGCTTGTCTTCCCTGTGCAAGGTGAAGCACTTCTTTTGAAATGAATTATTGCATGGCTTGATTAACTGGTAGAACGCTCAGAAGGTGAAAGTAATTTATCTACTGAATCACAGACTTGTTTGAGGAAAGGGAGGGAAAGGTCCAGCATCTGTAACTTATGAATATATCTACAGTCATCTTGGGTATCTGCAGTAGGAAATCAAGGTACCAGAATTTCACAAGTGTGTGTATATATATGATGTTCTTGAACAATATTTACAGCAGTGTTATCACTCAGCTGGTGTGCCAGTACTGCTGGAATCTGCATCAATTCATCTTAAGAGCCATATTTGCACTCAGCGTTCTGGAGAAGCGTGGCATGTGACAGTTTTGGTAAGAGATGGATTTTAGGAAATAAAGTCTGTTCTGTTCTGATTGCAGGGTGGCCTTCAAGAAGTGGCAGATCAGCTAGATTTGCAGCGAATTGGGCGACAACACCAGGCAGGATCAGACTCTCTGCTCACAGGAATGGCATTCTTCAGAATGAAAGAGGTAGTGCTGTATTCCTCTTCTTTCAGCAGCAAGACAAGAGGGCCGTAGTTCCTGTTTTGATTCTTCTTTCTCCATGCTCTGTCCACAGATGTCAACACACACAATGTTGGGGGTTTTTTGTTTGTATTTTGAGCCTTATGGTAGCTCAACTTCAAAGTGTCAGTCATAGAAGTGTTGATACTGGCACAGACTTTCTTCATTTACTCCTCTTTCTTGTGCTTATTTAAATTCCCATGCTGCATCTTAGAGGTGGCTGACCTCAAATTACCTGTTTAATTAACGTTAGGTGCTTTCTGATTAAGAGGCACAATTAAACAATGCCCATTTTTTTCCTTTTTTCTTTCTCTACAGTTGTTTTTTGAGGATACGATCGATGATGCAAAGTATTGTGGGCGGCTCTATGGCCTTGGCACAGGAGTGGCTCAGAAACAAAATGAAGATGTGGACTCAGCCCAAGAGAAGATGAGCATTTTGGCTATTATCAACAACATGCAGCCGTGATAAGTGGAACCCCTCAGCAGAACACGGTTCCCATACTGGCAGCTGCTGTCCTCAACCATTTTCCCTAACAGTGTCTCAAACAAAAGGCATCTACAGTATACAGTCTGCAGAAGGCCTACAGTTTTGCTGAAGAGAAAAGCTGCATCTTCATCTGAAACCAAGAAGGGAGTTGACTGAATTCCTAATGCCAGCATTGGTGGCTTGCCATCTTTTTAATACCAAGGGCAAGAGACAAACTATTGTGTATACCTCTGTTTTTTCCTCTTTATACTGTACAGAACCTGCAAGGAAGACTTAATGGTAGAGTGTTCAGTAAAGCTAAGGGTCTGGAAATCCAGTGAAATCGGACACAGACACGCACACAAACTTGCAAATTGTGCTTTAGGAAGCTTATTTTAAAACTTCTGCATGTTGTGAGGGTGACAGCTTCACCTCATGTTTTGCTTATTTTTATCTTTGTGTAGTCTGTGGATATTGCTCCCTTTGATCACTGCGGAGGTTTGGGAAAGGATGACATTAAAAATAATCCTTGCAGCTAAAAATATTCAGAGATTTGCTTTAACAACAGTGAGAACGGATATATGGAGCTGATTTGATCAGCTGCATAGCTTCTAATTCTGTATGGTACAGGTTTGACCTATACTGAGCCTCAGCTTAGGTCTTACGGGTATTAATAAACTGTTCTGGAATAGATTAAGAGAGCCTAGCAGTTCACCTTTGCTAGAGGACCTTTTGACAGGGGACTGGACCAATATTCTGACTTCGCTGCTCTTCAACTTGGCATACAAATTTTGTTCTTCTCATTGCAACACAAGTAACTCAGCAGACAGATAAGTATTTCTCCCTCTTTCCCCTCCCCCTTCTCCAGCCCCTAATTTTTGCTACATGTTTAACAACTAACAAAAGTCCTTTTCTCTTCATTATAAAAATCTGAAAAGTAGCCAGAGGATGAAAGAACAACTTGGGATTCTGACTTTTTTAAAAAAACAAGCTATTCTATTAATTAGTACATTATTTTCAACAGGTCTGTAATGACATTTCTTAAAAAAAAGAAAAGAAAAAAAAACCCAACCCTTTTGGACATGGCAAACTTAAAATTTTGACTTTGTCTTGCATTTTAAAGAAGCTTAAACAATTCATTATTAGGAGTTAAGGTTTAAGGCTGGTATTTAAAATGCTTGTAAATACTACTTGTTTTTAATTTTTGTAAAATAAATTTTTTTAAACCAGGCCTTGTTTTGGATTTTCCATATAGCACTAAAATCCCCAAAGTTCAGGACTTGGAATCTGAATTAGAGAGGTGCCTGAATCTTAAAGAGGAGAACATATTTAAGCTTCATTCTCTTCTTAGGGTTTATGATGTGCTACTAGGGCAGTTCTTAGTAAAATCTGTTCTTAAGCTTATTGTACAGCAGCTGACTAAAGTTGTGTTTAAATCTCTTTGAGTGACTAATCTTGTATTCTCTTCCTGCTCTTCTCTCAGCACAGCTAGCAATGTCAAGGCAGTGTTCTGTCAGTGCAGCTTTGTTCTGTAAGGTGACAAATCCATTTTGCTCATCTGTCCTGTGTCAAGTTTTCCTGCTTCATCTGAACAGTGGTGGTGTTCCCTTAGGTGATGAGAGCTGCTTGGTTAAGCAGTAGCTCCCCCTCCTGGTTTTCAGGTACTTTGTACAAAATTTAGCAAACTCCACAAGTTAGTGGAAAAGGCTCACCAGACTCTTTAACACATCGACAGAAGGATCTTCTTTGGGTATAACCACCAGCTTTTACCTACTGCTATTCAAGTTGCTTTGAAGCTTTACTTTTAGTCTGCGGCAGTATCTGTATCAGGTATTGGTATCAAGTCTGCATTTTGGTTAAATGACCTGGAACAGTTCTTGATCTAAATCCATCATCTCTCCTACTTTTTTTTTTTTTTTTTTGAAAACAGTCTATTTTGTGCCTGTCAGCTTTCTCAATTCAGCCTTCTGAGCTCATGGCCATATCCTAATGTGAACGTTTCTCCTGTATTTAAAAAGCTGCTGCTAGAAATTACTAAGATAGATGCTATGTTCACTAAGGCTTTTGCAGCCTTGCTTGCCTTTGCTCTTCCAGGAAGACTTAATTTTTCTATTAAGACAGGCAAAGCCTTCAGTAAGCTGCAAGACTGGTCATACTGTTGCATTTTCAAGAATTCAGAAGCTGGTGTCAATTTTGACACTTCCAGAATAGCAACAGTCCTACAGAACTTGATACTACCTGTTGCCTAGAACAAGCTAAMATTTACCATCACTATAGCAAAAAGCATTTTGTTTGGCTGTGGATATCCCCAGAAACAGGGACTTTCAGTTTTCTTCACTTAAATCTCTTACTCTTGCTAGTCATGCTTGATAACTGTAACAAATCTTGCCTTCCCTTTTACGTTGTGAGCTTGGCTTTATCACACAAAGCTAAGCACATCCCCATTTTTTTTATCTACTGAGTTAAATTTATGCTGTACTTAACAAAAAAAGGACTTTTTAAATGAGTGATAGACACTAATTTCCATCCGTCAAATTAAATGCTAATACCTAGCTGTAGAAGACTTTTATTTAAAGAACAAAAATAAATTCACAATACTTGCAAGAACAATACTGGCTTAAACGTCAGACTGCTTAAAGAAACCATTATTTTTCCAGAGGGCAGCTACAACTTTTCCTCTGCTGAAAGACTGATGTAACTGCTTAAAACTCCTTCTGTTGCAGGTAAATTCCAAGAGTGTCCCTTGGCATAACTTCCCACAAATTTAAAAAAAAAAAAAAACTATACAAAAATCCTGTATACAGTTCAAGGCCACAATCTACTGCTTTTCTATTTTCGGGCACAATCTTATTTAGTAGTAGCAGTGGATGACCATGAGAGTCTGTATATAAACCTGATTTTTTTTGTAATTTTATCCAGAACAATAGTCTTCAACAATTACCACATCCATTGAAACAAGTTTTCACTTGAAGAAAGAACAGCCTTGGTGTTAAGTAGCTGTGGACAGCACAAGGGAGACAGCCTGGTCTCAAAATGTCAGATCAAGAACTTCCTGCCAGCCTTTTCATAAACGTTAGCACAGCTGTGTTTCCTAAGAAGGTCCAACGCCTGTTCGTGTAGTTCAGGAGGACACTCGGCTCCAATGTGAAGGAGTACAAGACAGCACTCCAGCACGTCAGGGAAAGGGAAGGCCTGCAAGAAGAAATGTAAGGTGATACTTGTTATTTTCAATCAGAATGTTCATCTGCAACATATTCAAGTGGCCAGCTCTGCTTTACAATAACTTTGGAAGAGTAAACCACGGGTCAGATGCATTTGCTCTCTCCTTCTATTGAATTAGTTCATGTTTAACCAAGTTTGCTCCTTCTTGCTCTAACAGTATGAATACCTCTAGTTTTATTATAGACTAGAGAAGGGAGAAAATGAAACAGCCTGGAGATATGGTTTTCAAGCACTTGACTCTTTTCAGTAGTTTCTACAGTTCCTAATCCATATAGGCCATGTTACACCTTAAGTTCTTAAATTCGCTATCAAAATTATTTTTGTGTACATAATTGTCATAAATAGCAAGGGATTATTTTTAAAATGCATAGGAGAGATTTATGCTGGAATATTCCACCAGGTTCTCCCATGTGGCATCTACACTTTCCAACTGCATTAAGACATATGTGAAGCAAAAACTGCACCAGTTGGACCCCCACACCCTGTGTTAATTGTCTCTCAAAATCACCACAGAATCAGTTCAGGGAAAGGAGGATGTCTCTGCTTACCTCTATCAGCCAGCCTGCATCTACACTGCCAGCACCAAGATAGTAGTAAGGCACCTTTATCTTATAAACTGAAAGTTTAACTGTGACACAAAAAGTCACCCTTCTTTGCTTTCTGTATAAAAGGGATTATATGATGCCGCTGCCCTTATCATCCGTTCCAGCACAAAGGACAAAAAGACTGTCTTTGTTCAGAACCACAACACCTCTTCTGAAAACTCACCTTTAAGCTGTCTGGAAATTCTGCTAGCTTCTGGTTTGCTTTTAGAAGCTGCTTCGTTAGCTCAGGGAGGGTAATTGGTTCCTTTACTTCAGCTTTACTGTCAAAAAAAGAGCAGCTGTCATGAGTAACTGTTTTGCTTAAATGACTGCACAGGCTCCCTACTCTGCTGCGAACAGAATGTTAGACAAATGTTATACCCTCTAGCTCTTTCTTGCCAATGACCCAAAAAATTGTTCAACAAAGAAACAACTCTTATATCGTGCTTGTCCTTTTCATTATCTTCACCTTTTCAAATTGCTTTGTTTGTTCACCGTATCAACACACCCTGTGCATCAGAGTTATTTAGCTATAGTAAGTTTAAGCATATGGTGGTTCAGCTCAGGGGAAACAAAAGAGCTATATGTTGAAGTGTCTCTGGGTGATAAACTTGAGAGTAGAGTGAATCTGAGCTAAACAGCAAATCTGCTTCACAAACACAAAATCATAAAGCAACACTTCAATCCATTCCTTCACGTTCCAAAACTTACCACTTCATCTGGTTGCTGTCAGAGCATGGCTTGTCTGATTCAGTCTCTGAGCTCTGCTGCAGCTTGCTTTCCTGTGTACTTCCATTTGTGCTTCCCTGGAGATTGTTCCTCTGATGCTGCCGGATCATCTCTGCTAAAATCTGCTGGACCTCTGCTATATCTCTCTGGGTACTCTGCAAAGCAGCAATCACTTCTGAAAGAAGCACCTTGCAGCCACTCAATTTTGACTGTCTGTCTTCCAAATCCACTGAGCTAGCTCTTGAGTCACTTTCTGTCTCACACCTATGAAGTTCAGTTGTAACGTGAAGGTTTTCATCCATCTCAACTACACATTGATCAGCAGTTTCTTCAGGGGAAAAGCAACCGGAAATGTAACTCTGTTCAAGAACTGTCTTCTCACTCGGACACAGCACAGGATCCAAGACAGCCTTCTGCAAGTCTTTCACAAGATGATCTTTGGGCGGATTCCACCACAGGTCATACAGCAGTCCATAAGCCACAAAGCCCTCTAAACTTCTGCAAGCATCCATGCTCTGTGAATCTGTGCTGTCCAGTTTCTGTCTCAGGTTATCACAGCCTAATAACGCAAAAAGGAATCAAAATAGGTTATAAGGACTGACAAAGACCAGATCTGGTAAGTGAATCGGCTGTCTTGGAGACCGAGAATAGAGATTTACTCTGACATTGGCAGAGGGGTGCAGGTAGCAGAAAAGGAAAGATGGGCATCTTTCTAAATGCAATGCTCTGTTCTAGCTAGCACAAGACTGCATGTTCCCATCATTCACAGGAAACTTCCTTGATCCTAAACTGCACATCAGGATATTCACATGATCAAGAGCCACAAGACATCTGCACTGCATACTCTGAAGGCAAATGACACTGGTGAGCTTCCTTCCACAGTCAGGAATTTTGATCACTCAACAGTCCTTGCAGTAGCCAAACTCCGCTGACAGTTAAGTGACATAGACTTGGCATGGAAGCAGTACACTGCTAAGAGTCATAGGCTCCCATGGGAATGTCTTACTCCTTCCAAAGGTGGTTATGCCTAGTAAATTTAGAGTTAATGGACACATAACTGCTCACAAGGAAGATCCCCCTATTTGTCAGTACCAGGAGATAGCAAGAAGAGCCTTACCTTCAGGAAGGAGGATACTGCAGATCTCTTGCATCAGAGTGAAATTACCAGCATCATAACTGCGAGTCACAGCTCCAAGAATACTTTTCACTGCCTCATCCCATGTAGCAGTCTGATAGCTCAGTGTCGCAAGGGTCAGGTCATGGGAGATATGGAAAAGCAGCTACAGGAAGCAGCAAGAGCATGATTAATAGCTTCACTGCAAAGTATGAATGATTCACAAGTTACTACCATTGTGGAAAAGCCCAGAGGCACATGACTTCACCAAAAGCCATTTTAACAAGGATGCAGTTTACATACTCTCCTTTGTGCAGGAGACCAAAGTTCTTTAGCGTTACTTGCCATTGTAAAATCAGCAGCTGGGCTTGTGTGTGTCCTAGGAAGTGGGCGAGAAGTGCGAGTACATCAAAGGTTAGTGACTCACCAGGGTCAGAGAGGATAGCTGTAGCAGCACTGCTCTATGAACAGACCTTCTGAACTCCAGAGTATTTTAAAAACAAGTTGTCTCTACTAACAATTTTACGTGAAAAACTGAATCACTGCCAAGACCACTGAGCTATGCAATCACTCCCACCCAGCCAGCACATCTCATTGATCTCAGTGCTCATCACTGAACAGCGTATGTCAGTTCTTACCCTGTGCAGAAACAAACTGGCAACTATGCAAGCTGTCTCAGCTGCTTATTATCCACCTCTCCTAGGAAATAACCTCATCCTGCAGCAGGGTGCAGAAACCAGTCCCTTAGAAATGGCTGGCACAACACCACAAAGCGGTTGTGTTTACTACGCACGCCACAGTAAGGTGTACTGTGTAAACAGATCTAAGCCCAATCACCTGCTTGGAGGGTGTGTTGCTGGTTGAAGGAGGGTACTCAATATTGCGCAGCTGCTCCCGTGCACATGTGGCTTGTTCAGCAGTGTTCATGCCCAATGCACTCTGCCAGACTTCCATCACCATGTCAAGAAATGAGGCCTCTTTGTTCAGCTCCCAGCTGTGGTAACAAGGAGATGAAGGGCTCTTCCGATCAAATGGATTTCTTTCACTAAGGCACTTGCAAAGCAATTCGTTAAGGCAGAAAACAAGTCTTTGTCCCTTTAATAAGAGAAAAAAGAGCATTAAGCTATTGCCAAAAGAAAAAACCCCTTATTGGTCACAGGAGGTTAAATTTAAAAACATCATGGCTAGTAGCAGCTTGTTGGTGACAGCTTGTTTCACAACTGCAGCTATCAAAGGACAATACCAATCGAGTCTGGGAATCTAAGGCCAGAAGGTAACCTCAGAACAAGCTAATCTGACCTTCTGCTTCTCAGTCCACACAAAAGCAAGTTCCCAGGCTAAGTCTCTAACAGCTGTAACAGAGTTACAATTAGCTTGTTCATTCATTTAATGTAAACACTGAATACTTCCGTCCACCCCTTTCTTCTTAACATCAGTATTATATACTTAAAAAGAAATCAGAACAAAAAAACTGCACTACATCAATTACATTTTTAAAACAAAAAACCCCTCTCTCAAATACCTCTCCTCTATTTTCCTGTATTCTGCCTGCGACTCCTTCCCACTTTTTCATGTTATTACATCCCCAATTATTACCTAACAAGCATAAGGCCTACGTGCTTCCCCACTACAGGTCCTCGGCCTCTGCAAAGAGACATGTTTGCTTACAGCATCATTGCAATAAACTTCCAGCAGAATATTTTGAGGCAAAACCAGCTCAACTAAACTACCTGTGGAGTGTTAACATAGGGAAGGGCTGCCAAGTTAATCAAGTTAATCTGGAGAGAGATAATGCTAGAGAAAGGGAGAAGAAAAGAACCAGACTCACAAATAAAGTTTTCTGTTGCTGAAGGACTTCCTGAGCCCCCACCCAGTTCCTGGATGACAGCAGCTCTTGGGCACATCTGAAAGACAAAGTTGCTGACAACTCCTCCTCTCCAGATATCAGAGCCAGCTCAGCAGCAGTTTTAAGGGATGTCACATCGCCCTTTTTTGCCAGCACTTTGACTGCATCATAGGGTGAGGAAGCCCCTAAATAACTAAAAAGAGATAAAAGCAAATTGGCTTTAGGTTAGTACTAAGATATCATTTTTAAATTGTATTGTAGCAGTTCTAGTACAAACATATAAATGAAGATAAATCTGTAATTTCCACAAGTTCTCAGAGCTCTTGTCACTTTGCCTTACCAAAGGCTACATCAGACAGATGGTGCCTGATCTGGTGCAAAGCTCCAAAAGGAAAGCCTGCAGTCACTCAGCCTAGTGGTCTGGACTGAAACCTCTGGTGGCATGTAAACCATGCACAGCTTTGATGAGAAATTTAAATAAACAGATTCAAGAGGACAAAAATTATACTGGCCTATCAACTACTGCATTTCTCTGGATTTCAGGTGAATCCTTTCAGAAGTGTGAACACCAAAAAAGAAGAAAAAGAAAAAAAAGAAAAAGAGAGAGAGAACTGAAATCAGCCTTCAAGCAAACACAGTAGACTTTTTCAGGCCAAGATATTTCAAGAGTTATTAGTAATTTTGGTAGCCACAAATATGAAACACTAAGCTGGAGAAGGATGACCCAGTCATTAGGATGTTAGCTAAGGCCTAAAGAGGCTCGAGAGAAAAAGGTGCTCTGCCACATTTCCAGTAGAAAGGTTGAAAACATCAGACAGCATTTTTGTACACATCCTAATCTTAGTCTTGCTATCCTAATTTTCCAAGACTTCCAGCAATGTCTTCAGAAAGAAGTGGCTCTACCATAGTAGGTGAGTTGTCCTTCTGCTCTGAACTGCCCCCTGGACTTCTTTTCCCACCAACATTAGAGAGGTCTAGTGAGATCAGGCTCAGGAAGCACCTCAGGCAACTAATGAACACCTTCTGAAAGCTGCCAGATTTCAGCTGCTACAAAGCCAAGAATTTTCTTTGTTTCAGGCGTGGAATCAATACTGTCCTTTTTGCAGTAACACTTACCATTTGGCGGCCATGGAATAATGACCGTCTTTCTCTAGAAGAGCTGCCCAGCTGGTGTAGAGATCCCTTAGGACTGGATCTTCTGGACGCAACCTGGCCTTAGCAATTACAAGAGCTTCCCTAAGGCACATAAGAGAAACCAGTTAGAAAAGTTAATTGACTGTATACAAAAATAAATACCTTCTCCTTTCATGGATGACATTTTTTTCACATTTAAAAAGAAACTGCCTCAAGTACTTTAGGCCCAAGAACAAAGAAGATTTATCTCATTAGATCAGACAACTAATGTCATTATATCTGAGAGCTCACCTCCCACTGTAAAAGTACCCAACACTTGAGGAAGCAAAAATGCTAATACCTCTGTCAGGCTGTGCAATACACTGTAGGGAATATTCTAAAGGAAATCTATTAATCTCACTTAGAGTAAACAAGAATTGCATGTTTCCTCCCAATCTTTTTCAGTTACCATGACCTTAAGCATTAATATGTAGCAACAGTAAGTAAATAATGTTTTTTTAAGTCATACTTGTGTGTAGAGTTGATTAGTTGTCAGTAAATACTCTCCTGCAACTTCCACAGTGCAGATATTAAAGCACAATGTCAGTACTGCACAACCAAAATGTGAAATCAAAGCTACTCACTAGTGTGGCCTGAAAACAACAACAATCTAAACAAAATATATAGCAACCTGTAGAAGTGGTTCACTTTCAGGAGCTCAACAGCCTCATACACTTTATGGATGGACAGGAGGTGGGAGGCAGCCTTCACATACTGCTCCTGAAAACACAGCTGCTTTGCAAAGGCTTCTACTGTCCAAACCCAAGCCTGATATCCAACTGGAAAAGAGAAGGCAATACCATTAGGGACAAAGTTTTAAAACTGGAAGGATTTCTGTGAGACTGACATCAGCACTGGTTTCTTCAACATGTATCAGCTCCAGACTGTTTTTTTGTTTCTTAACCATTTTAATGCAAGTCACTGAGGCAATAAAACACCACAAAGCTTGGGCTTCAACATAACTGTAAGACTTCACAATCAGTAAAATAACAACTTAGAAGCATATTTAAACCAACAGCGAGCCAGAAGGACTGCAATATATTACAGAGTACCAATTTTGTGCTTGGAAGTATGGACCTGCTCCTGTAAGAAGTCCCAAAGGAAATCAGTCTTTATTCCCTTCTACTCCAACCCAAGAATGCTTGTGGGAACATCCAGGGCTTAATAAGCTACATTTGTTTTATGTTTGAATTTTGTCATCAGGCAGTTAAAGAAACAACATATCTCCAATCCAGAATAATCAGAATGAGGTGACCCTTGGCAGCTAATTCCATTTGCTTACTTGTCACAAATACAAACATACCCATGGGCGAAATTGCTACTAGCTGGTCTGTCAGCTCTCCCCTCTCAGCAGCTGCCTGGAGGATGCCCTTCAGATCTCCTTTCCACAACATGAGCTGCTGAAAGAGCTCTGGATGCCCATTCTCCAAGTGATATTTTCCTGTTTGAAGCAAACACACTTTCTAGTTACCTATCAGCATGAGTCCAATAGCACTATTATCCATAGTAAAATACTCTGGCAAAAATGAGTTCGTTCAGACTTAAGATATTGCAAGTTTGCATCTGAAAGCCCTAACAGCTGTTTGGGAAAAATAAGTCCTTCCTTCAAACCTGCATTCTTAATCCTGCACTTTAATCTACAATAAAGAAAAGCTGAGCATCTTTCCCAAATTGTCTTCTCCTTGAATGTCACTATGACAATGGACATATTGTCAAACTGGATTCATTATGCCACTTACCTTCCACATCCATCATCTTGTGCAGAGAAGCCCTGTCTGTGAACAGCCCCAAGTGGACATGATCGCTGAGGTCAGAGGACAAACCCTCATTATGACCTATCACAAATAAAGCAAAGAGAAGGAACATTTGAGAGCTGGTGAAACACAGGGCACTTGAACCTGCCAAATCAATGTACCGCTCCAGTACACTCAACCATTAGAAATATGGAAAAAGCCTTCCAATTCTTTTCCTGTAAACAGCAGATTTAACAATTTCTTGCATTTGCACTCCATCTAAGTCTGAGTAAAAGGACCACGTTTATGCAGGACACTTATTCTAACCCAAACATAGCAAGTTCCTTTGTACACTCCGAGTTTAAGACTGATACCTTTGGATTTCAGACATGTAGCAAGCCTCAAGCAGTCCTGATGCAATTCGTCTTTTGATCTGTGATCCATGGATGTGGTGAACGGCAAAAYTGAACGAGGCTTCCTCTTCTTCAGAGAGGAATCAGGACCTGAAAAGTCAGTCACATTTTAGTCACTGCTGCACAGTTACAAGAGTCTCTACAACAGAACTCTTTGATATGTTCCAAAAGAACCCTGTTCCTCACACAGTAAGACAAAAAGCAAATACTCAAGTGCCACATGCATCTCTATTATGACAATTCTGATTTTTGAATACTGATCACTTTGCACATTTCTTTATGCATCATGCCTAGACTGAAACTAGCAACCAAAAGGCAATATATAAGCCCACACTGAACAACTACTCAGTTGACCTGGTAAGCAGGGCAAATAAAAGAAGAGAACTAAAATGTTTAAGAGATTTTAAAAGCAAGCACTTTTCTATCTTTTTGCACCACTTACTTGGTGTCACATCAAGAAGGGAAGCTGCAGCCAGAAATTAGCCTAAAATCAGCAGCTCTGCTTGGATGCAGTGCTGTTAAGAAACCACTGAAACATACTAACCTGTTTTCTCTTTAGGTTGATCCTTTTTCACAGGGGTGGCTTTCTGGGTCACTAAAGGCTTTGGCAAGCCAAATGAAAAATAATCAGATGCATATGAAGAGGTATCCTTGGACACTGTGGAGTTAAATGATAAAAAATAAAACATACATGGAAAAGCCTAAAGCAGAATACTTCAAATATTCACATTATGTATAGAAAAAATAAGCTTCACTTTGCCAKAAAACTTGATAGCTTTTCTAGAGAAAGGAAATAATAAAAAAAATTACAGAACTGTCAGAAAGCTAAATAAGATGCCACCAGACACTAACAAAGGTCCATAAGCTTTATAAGATTCATCACTGGAAGGCAACACTGATGAAAGATTACACTGTTTCAGGACTAACACCTCAGTAATTTTGTTCTTTATGCCAGAATCTTCTTATTTAAAGATACTGAGTCCCAAACTAGTCTATAAGGTTATGAAAGGTGTCTTGGGAACCATATTTCCTTTAAGTGGAATATTTCAATTAAAAACTTATGAGACAATTTGCATGAAAATGTTAAGCTTGATGATGCTCTGAGAGCTAAACAATCTAGGAAACACTGAACTAAGACAACCCGATTATTACCTATTGTGGAGACTTTATCAGGCAACTCTGCCTCCTGAGCTTCTTTTTCTCCTTCATGGTCTGACACTCCATTTTCTTCTAGCAAAATTTCCTTCACACTTTCATCTCCATTCATGGTGTCACTCAGATCCTGCTTGGCTGGACTCTTTCCTATAGGCTTTTTCTTCTTCTTTGTTTTGGCTTTGGGTTGCATACTTCTTTTCTTCTCTAATTCTATGCTCTTCTTGCCTGTAAAAGTTTTGCAAAAGTTACCCTGATATAATCTGTAGAGATTTTTAGTATATTAATTGTCTGCCTCTCAAGATCAGTATTTGGTTTCCAAATAAAGATACAGCTCAGTTTAAACCTGGACACAGTTTATACCTAAAGAGGTAGCAGGCAGGTTTGAATTCAGCATAAAAACTTTATTATACAATTTCATCATGCCAACCCTTTATTTCCCATCTTCCACTTTATCTCCAGAAAAGGATCTTCTGTTTGAGTATACTTACCCTGAGGAGGCCGTGTATGCTCCTGCTTTGAGATGAGCCATTTGTGAACAGAAAAATCATCTGCTCCTGTATAAACAGAATCTGAATCCACTGGTGACCACTGGACACACAGTAGCCGGCCCCGGTGCCCTCGGTAGTTGCAGAGTGGCTCTTCTTTCATAACATCCCATACCTTATAAACACGAAAGAAACTCAATTACACATAAAGTCTCATCCTCCCCTAATACTCTGCATTTCCTCTTCAGTGATTTGCACGTGGAGGAGCTTCTCTTTTAGGATGTCTGAACCACAGCACAAGTATTTCAAATGTCAACATGTAAGCGGAGAAAACTCAGAACTTCGTTTGTTTGCATTGATACATTTGTGTAACATATCCTTTTTCTGAGGATSCAAAAGTGAAAATAGTATATGAATGACATGAATAACATGATATGAAAACACAAATGATTGGACTTATGAATCAACTCATTAGTCACTAAAACACACCAACTGCCCAGCTACTTTATATGTATTCCCCTAGGTCTGGACTAAAAGTCGTCTTAGCAGTATTCTCATTTGTCCAGTAGAAAGCAGAAACGGGAACAAAGCAAAGGCAAAATTTAGCTCTACACTTCAGGTATCCAGGACCAGCAGATGGTTATCAAGCATAAATCTGCAATAATTCAGCAGTTTAACTCACAAAAGAAGCTCTGTTGTTCAGTTTGGTTCTAAAACATTGTAGAGAATGGGTAACTTGAAACTAAGAGAATCACACTTCTGAGTGGCTCTAGAGCAATACCTGTGCGGTGCCATCATAGCAAGCAGACACCAGTCTTGCCTCATGGTGGGGGCTCCAAGACAGACTTGTGATTTTAGCTGTGTGCCCTGCCAGAGTTCGAAAAGGCTCCGTTATTGTCAGAGGAGTTTCTGAAGAGCTCTCTGAAAGAGAAAAGAAAAGGATCAAGCATGACTAGAAGTATGGCTAGCAAGACAAACCACATGCAATGTAAAACAAGATGTCAAGACTTGGAAGTATACTTGCAAACCATTACCTACGATGCTCTTCAGATTATGCACATAAATAGTAGCATTAACTGAGCCCGAAGCTATCAAGTAACTCAGCTCTGGCTGGCTTCCATGCTCATGATGCCAACGAATAGCATTTATCAGTTTATGATGTTGCTGGATAGTGCAGAGCAATTTCAAGTTTGGAGCTTGAAATATTTCAATTGAGCTGAAATGTAAAAACAGCAATGTAAGAAATCCACCAGGCAGTGAAAATGAGATTTTTTTTTGTTATACTTTATGAGGAGAATGATAGAACATAAAATTGAGTAACTAAATGAGTTTTTCGTTTCTGAATTCAGCTCAAGCACTAGTTTAGTTCATCAGCAAAAATGAGTTTCAACCATCAGTGGACCACTGAAAAATGATTTAACGTGATGTGGTGGATCCTCCACGCCAAAAGCAACTAAACCAAGTAGCAACAAAGAATGCTGTATTATCACAAGTGAGATATATTGGCAGCACCACATTCAAAATTCCCTTTTCCAGTATTCCCAGATAGTTTACTGACATGAAACTATGTTTTGATAGGTGAAAGAATAGCAATAAACCAGGGTAACAAAAAAATACTTTCGTTTCCCTACACTGACTTTAGTCAAGATCAACACGTACACAACTTTAACCCATAAGTTAAACATACCCATCTTCATTACCAAGAGCCAAGAGTTTGCCATCTGGTTTCCAGCTGATCTCAGTATGTGCAGGCAATTTGTGCTGTAGAAAGAAGACACAACTATTGCCAACAATCTCCACAAACTTATGTCTTTACAGCAGCGTTTGTTTATTAAAAAAGTTAACATTTGCAACAACAAAAACAGAGAAGTTGAGTAATTAGGATTGGAGCTTTACATTTCCAATGTTTGCCTRCCTTGTGATCTAACCCATGACATTATTCAGGGTATTACTTCTCAAATGCTTTTAAACTGAAAAACCCTGTATGAACTAATCATTGTAAACAGCCAGGTACAGCTTTAAAAAACAGACACTTTATTTCAATTACTCTTTTCTGATGAAGTAAGTTACAAAGCAGAAAAGYAACTGATGCCAGGAATAGACCCGCAGCGTTAATTCCAGGGGAAAAAAAAACAACAAAAAACTAAAACCCTCCTTCAGAGCCAAACACATAGAGCATCTATATAGTCTGAGTTACTTAGATATCTCTGAAGTTCACCTGTGGAGACTGAGGGTTTTAAATTCTTTATTTGTTCTAGATTCATCATGGAGACAAAAATGAAAACCTAGTGGGTCAACTACAGGGCTGTAGAAGCTATGATATTGTTACCACTGTCCCATAAACACACACAAAATACTTACTTTGATTGAATTAGTGTCTCTGATGACTTTGTTGATGTCATTTGCTTCTCCACTAAGCTTCCAAGGGTTGTGTTGAAAAACAATACCTTCACCAGCACAGCTATATAAGGTTACAGAGGGCTGTTCACCTTCTCCTCCTATCCAACAAAGAAAAATGCTAAATATACTATGTTCTTCAGCAGTTTTAACAGAAGTAACTATTCCCACTAAAAATCAAAACATTGTTTTAAAAGGTTATATACATGCTTTGATTGCCTGTGATCTGGCAGCAAGAAACTCTAGCAATACAGTCCACTGAAAGGATCTCTCATTTCTTGTAACAGATCTCTGCATAACAGTGACTGTGTAAGTTYAAACTCCCTTTAAAGTTTGGTCCATAAAAAAATTCAGAGTTGTGTRAGAAGAGCTAATGGAGCTGTTCTCTTTAGTTCAAATGGTAGAGAGATATCCCAGGGCTAAGGAACCCACATTTGATCCTACGCAGTAACTGCAGAGGTCCCATGCAGGCAGTTACTGGTTTATAATAGACTGAAATAAGTACAGAGGTGTTATACTCCACTCCCACCTACTTCCTGAAACTGCTAGAATTCATAAATTAGAAATATAACAGATTGTTTTGCTCTCTTGCAAAACTAATAATAACTCTTCAAGTGGAAATGCATCCTCAATGGGTAGGAAGGACAGTACCAACAAATAGGGCTCCTTTTCCTAAGGAAGGAGAGCATACCAACTTCATGGCATCTGTGTGCTCTGCATGGATGTCCTACTCTGTCACRGGGGGTTGCAAGACTCACCAAAAGATAGAGGAGGAGTTGGAGGGCCCCAGGCTAATGCGTATACAGTCTTCTTGTGGTAAGTACTGGAGATCTGAGGTGGTTTATTCTTAGCACTGGGTAGGAAGATAAGGAAGTAGGTGCAGTTAGATTTAAGCAAAGGGTACTGAACTTCTCAGGGGAGATATCAAATACAGAAAAAGATTCAAGTGACATGTTTCTAGTGATGAAAACAGATAACAGGTGCTTTAACATGCAACAAGCAATGGCCCAGCCAAACCTTCTTTAACATCTCTAGGACACTACCAAAAACATAACAAAACTATCCTGATGAGCTGCACCTGCATGTTGCTCTTCATTCTCTGAAAATCTTTCTGGCTAAAGTTTCCCTTGACTGAAGTCCTCCCATAGGTGATGTCTGGTCATGCAATTTGGACAAGATTATCTTAAGAGCTACCAGACATAACTGAGAAATGAAAAGATGCACTGAAAATCCAACTGGTTGACCAGTGTTAATTTAATCCTGCTCTTGTCCAGTAGTAAAGATATACCTCAGGAAAGATCACGTCATGTAGGCATGGTGACACACCTGCAGGATCTGACAAGCAGTGATAGCAAAACTGATTAATTTTGTCTCATGATCCTGAATGCATGGAATAGAAAACCATTTCAACCATTTCAAATATAAAAACTGAACATTACTTCATCCATTTAACAAGCTTCTGTTCACTCCATCACCAAATCTACAATTTGCTCATTAGGACTCTAATAAATTTGAAAGCTACTTTCTTACCTGCTGGAGAAGGTGTCAAATATGCCAACTTTTCCATCATCTGTTCCAAAAGCTAAGCAGCCTTCCTTGGTTGGATGCCAGGATAACTGCAAGCAAAAGAGCCCAAAAAGGGCACAAGTCATGGATGCTTTATTTCCAAAGAAGAAACAAAAGGAAAACCTTGAACTTGACGAGCAAGCACAACCCCTTATATCCACCCTTGGAACCAAAGCCACTTTATTTGATCACTTCACTGGAAGTATCAAAGACTCTTTCCATACCAGTTATTGTGGGATGACATCAAAGCGACTAGCATCATTAAAATGCCATTTGACATCTACTTTACAAAATAAAAATGTGGGATAATAAATAATGTAGGATGGTGAGAAAACTTACAGTGTGGACAAGAATAACTACCATGTTTTAATGCTGCCACTAATTTTACCAGGCATTAGCATCTGGTCAACCTCTGGTCAAATTCAACCTGAAGACATCCAGGTCTGGCTTTTGTGTGTGTCATAAGCTTCCTAGCAGATCAACAGAAACCATGGATAGAACAAGAAAGGATCGCAAAGGAGGACAGAAGCGAGGAAGCAAAGTAACAACCAGCTGGACTTCRGTCGATTTTTACTAGACGTAATGCAAGCATCTAGGGCTGTAAAAAGGTCTAAAATTTTGTTGCCAGGTTTTACAAAATATGATATACCAAGAGAATTAAGCATATAAGGAACAGCTTGGCTTTATATATTTATTAGTTGGGAAAAACATTCTTCAGAAGAGAAAAATGAGCAAGAAGGGGAGGAAAACACAAGAAAAGGGAATCAAGAGCCCACTTACTGCTGTAACCTTGGACTTTATGCTTTGCCAGAAGGTTTTAACATCATAGGTATTGCTCATGGACAAAGTATTCCACACCCGTATCATGCTGTCCCCAACACCGATGGCAAGACAGCCTGTGTCCACAGGGGAGAAGGCAAGACTATAGACAAATCCCCCAAGCGAGGGCATTGTCCAGCTACAATCAAGAGTTGATAGGTCCCAACACTTCACCTGAAGAAATTTGGCAACAAGGAATGGTTAAATGTATGAGTGACCGGTATGACAAGAAAAAAGAGAGCACAAGTAAGACAAAGAATCAAAGTGTCAAATTCAAGACTTGATATATTATGTAATCTTCCTCCACAGCAGTATATGTCACAGACACAGGGCTGTACTAGCTGGAAGACTGTAACAGAACAGGCAAAATTAGCGCATTTCAATACTACAGCTCTTCTTCTGACTTCTAAATAAGAGACTCTCTGCTGCCTTAAAAAAGGGAAAAACAAGAAAAAACAAATATATGCTATAGTTCATGAAAAGAGGTATACAATTCAGTAATACTTGTCATTTTAAAAAGGAAACTTAGGTCTTACTAAAATGAAACATAGAGACAAAAGAAGTGGTAAGCTCCCATTCTTAAATGCTTACCATTCAATCCAGAAGGGCATACCCATTCACTTCACCATAGTAAGAGCCTGAGCTAATGAACTAACAAAAATTTACACAACCAATGCTCAGAGCAAATTGTAAACAATGCTGTAATAAAATTCTGCAATAAACCCACTTTAGGAGAAAGTCTGTGACCTTAAAAGAGGTCATCTCAATCAACTGAACTGTAAAGGCACTGCTATTTTATGCTCTTTTATAAACGGTTCTTACATCTCTGTCCATTGAAATGGAAAAAAGTAGCTCTTTGTCTTGAACCTTCAGGGAACACAGATTGAACACAATTCGTGAGTGATTCTGTCCTTCTGAAGATCCTAAAAGTGTCCACTTGCGTTTCCCAGATTGGGTCAAATCCCAGAGTAGCAATTCTCCCCTGCAAATTAAAAGTGTGCACTTCATTGTTCACTTTTTAAAAGAACTATCGTATATATACAGCCTATATTACATATATACACACTGCAAGTGTAACAGCAATACAGCTATATGCACATTCATGACATGTGCCTATATATATACCCACACGCACACACACCTACAGGTAATATCCATGTTTAACCACATTCAAAGCTGTCATGCCATTTTCTCCCATTAGATGTAAATGAGCAAAAACACTATTAGTACTGTTAGCAGTCAATATTCTGTTTGATTATTGGATAAATTATGGGATAAATAATTATTTTATAGAAGTTTGAACTCCTGCTTTAACTCTTGGCCCACCTTCTCTCCAGTTATGCTGACAGAGGTGGGGGGTGGGTGTATTCAATGTTTCCTCCACAGTTCTTCCTTAATTATCAATAAATACATCTGAGGTTATTGAGTGTGCCAGACCGCTGTGTGCCATACTTACCCAAAACAACTGGATACAATTTCTTTGGAACGACCACAAGGCCAGTGAACAGTCAGCCAAATGCGCTCTTTAACAGCGGGATCAACGGCTCCACCTCTTCTCTTCACGGGTGGCAGCTTCAAAGTCATCACACCTATGGAACCAAGAGGGATCATCTAGATCTAGCACATCAGAATTCTCTGACAGAAAAAGAAGTCCTGTGAATCCAAAGCTTTAAGTACATTCCCCTGTGCTTCAGAAGTACTCTCTTACAGTGTCACTAGTTCCTACTTTCTAAATCACAGAAGTATATTTAGCCTGCTTCTACTCACTGAGAAATATATAGATCTGACTATCCCAGACTGAAATCTACCTAATTGGCTCTTTATCCTCTCCTTCTCCTCCTCCTCCCCCCTCTCCTTGTGCAAAGGGAATTATCTGACTTCCTGAGGGGATGCATTCAAATGATTTACTGCTTTCATAGATAAATGATTTTTGTAATGTCTAACATGAATTTTATCTGCTTACTTCTTGTCCTGCTCTTGGTGGGCACCAAGAACATCCTAACTCTCCAATTCTGACTTCTTTGGGCCAAGGAAAATCATTGCTAACAATCAAACATGGAATTGGGTACATTATGGACAGTATTACAGCAAAACAGAACTTCGATCATAGTTCTGATTTCTAGTTTCCCATTAGCACATTAGAAAATCTAGTTTCCCATTAGCACGTTAGAAAATCAAGCATTGTCAACAATCAGAGCATTAAACTAGCAGGTTAGCAAATTAAAGATGTAGTTAGAGAAGAACAACAATATGGTGGAAGAGTTATTTACTTCACTTATGTTATTAATATTACTCACTTCTGCCTCTAGTACAGCTCCATATTCGTATGGTCTGATCTTTGCTTCCTGAAGCCAGGTAACAACCTTTCTTCATGGCTGTATCTTGTGTCAGCTCCCCATTTGGAACTTCACTTTCTTCTAAAGGAAATATTGAATAGTGTCAAAGTCATGTTATACTTTAAAATTCAAAGGTCTGTAAAAATCAGCTGAAACTATATTGCCCTGCATCAGAAAACATTGTAGTTTAACTCATCAGATGCCTTTGATTAGCTACTACCTTTCTATGAATAAGGAATTGAGTTGTCTAGAAGGAGGATTTCTGTACGAACTAAAAATCACCTTACAAACTATTAATTGCTTCTACATACCTTGGAGCTCATCTTGCCAAGCAGGTAACCTTTCTTCACCAGGCACAGGGCACCAGGCCAGACAGTGTATTTCATCATCATGGCCTCTTAGCCGGTGAAGAACTTCTCTTTTCCTGCTGATATCAATTATAACCACCATGCCATCCTTGTAGCTAAAAACAAAGATTTAAGTTAACAAAGAGACTCTTGGACCTTTGTGGAATAATATCTGATTTGATTTCAAAGCTCATCACTGAGATTGTTATCATTATCTCCATACGATGGACAGGGAAGCCAAAGCACAAGCAGCAATGGGACTGGCAGACTAATGATCAGTTGGAACTCCAGTACAGCACTGGAATACACGCAACTGCCTTTCCAAGTGCAATCACACAGCACTTTCAGCTTCATGAATGACATCAAATGTCATTAGTAATACAGCTTTCACAGACTTCACAAGCAACAGTGGCTTTTAGACATGGAAAATTTTTCCTTTTAGAAATGCCACTGCAAATCACTTTCATTTTCTCCCTTCTCCTATGTTTGTTCTCTTTCAACAAAACTGCATCCTCAAGTTTACGGGGCTTTCATGTTGTTCCTGTTCATTCAATATAGTCTTGGGCATCTAAAGCACTGGAATTGCAATGGCTGAGAAAGGCCTAGCAAAACTCWGAAACTCTGTTCAAATGAAGTTACCTGTAATATGACAAACACCAGTGAAATCCAATTAAAAAAAAATACCAGTTTTAAATAACTTCAGAGATCCAAACCAAACCCAGACCCTTAAATTTTTATGGAATTCTATGTCTTGCAGGTCTATCAAATCTGAACATTATTTCTGGATTGCTGTGTACCAGAAAAAAAAACAGCCACGAAGACCTCTTAGAAAGCAATCTTACAATTGTGTAACAAGCAAAAATACATAGCAAGGACCTTTCAGAAGAAGAATGGAAAGCAACAAATAATTAATATTTACCCAATAGCCACCAGGTTTTCATCATGAGGAGAACAAGTGAGGCAAAAAATTGTCCGAGGCTCTGGGAAGAATTGTTGGCTGTCATTTCTGTTATGCCAGTAACAAACAATTACACCTTTTTCATCACCGGATACAACCAAGTCTTTCACAAGAGACGACCAGTGCAATGCAGAGATTGTATTCTAAAGAAATAGAATCAAAGACATTTAAAGGAGTCTAGGATGTTGTTTCACTAGATTTATTTCGTAGACTGTTTAAAGAATTAAAACACAGAACAAAATTAAGTGCTTAAAAAGCAGTCTCTTTTTGAATGGAAAGCAGATTACATTACTCTAACGGCTTACCTTCACTCACTACCTAGAGATTACCACCTAACACAGAATAATAATGAGAAAACAATCTGTGAGTTCTCCCCAATGTCAGCTGTGTTAGTTTTAAACTGCTTCAGTGACTTTGAGCTTTGACACATTTGGTTTGCCAATATGCTGCCCTTCCAGGTAACTTGTTATGAGCCATGGTATCTCCCAGCAGCTGAGTCACAGTAACTGTCCACATGTACCACGTGTGTGCTCTCTGAAGAAGGACAACTTGGTGGCGTGATTTTAAGTGAGCTGTGTTAAGCAGCAATGAGCACGTGCTAAGTGCATGCTCGCTTACTGAAGCTCTGATAATACCCAACTGCTTTTTAAGATGCTATAACATCACTGTAGATCTAAGGCTGGAACAAAAAACTATCCACAAGAATTCAACAGTTTTGCCTCCACCAGTTTAGAAATCCACCTTTGGCTGAAGCGATACCCCCTGTTTTGCGTGCAAGACCCACAAAGCAAATCGGTGAGTTTTTCTCTCAGCATCTTCCACCCCCCCAGGGAGACGGGCACCGGCGTCCCTACCTGGTGCAGCGTATGCTCCGCCACCGGCGACAGAGTCTGCGTGTCCCAGACTTTCACCGTCCCGTCGTCGGAGCTGCTAGCACAGAGCCCGCTCTGCCCGGAGTGGTGGCAAAAGGCGAACCCGGAGACCCTCTCCGTGTGGCCGACGAGCTCTCCTGCGCGGCAGCGGGAAAGCGGGATGGAAACCTCCCCGGCGGGCACGGCACCCCGCGGGCCGCCCGGC
>NW_020448808.1:1137252-1328522 GCF_003343035.1 Apteryx rowi
GGCCGGGCCGGGCCGGTCCCGCCGCTCCTCGGCTCACCTCGCTTCTCCCTTGCAGGTTGTGCCTGGGCGCGGGGCCTGCTCGGCTGGGCGCGCCCGGAGAGGTGAGTGCGGCCCGTCTCTCCGGTGCCGCGGCCTGCGGGGCTCCGGGGGCCCAACGCGGGAGGCGCCCGGGGCCCGGCCCGGCGGGCGCGGAGGGGAGGGGAGACCGCGTCGCTCCGTGTGTCGGCAGCGCCTCTCTGCGCGCCCGGGCATTGCGGCACGATGGGGCGTCTCTGCGCTCTGGCCTTGCCCGCGTGGCTCCTCTCGTTCTTCCCGTCTTCGGCCCAGAGCGGTGCTGGATCATCCCCTTGCTGCCCTCCGCGCTCCCCAGCGGTCTGTACCGCAGCTGCTGAGCTCCCCGCTCCCTCTGTACGGCTGGGGAGGGTGAGCTTGGGGAACACGGGGCGCTGCTGGCCTCATCCCAACTTCAGAAGAAAGGCTGGTGATGCGGATTTTCAAAGTGCAGAGCTGTGGTCTCTGCTAAAGCCTGTGGAGGTAAACGAGAGAGAGCCGGGTTTCTGAAGGAAGAGGAAACATGCTGATATTGCTTGTGCTTTGCCTACTGCCCTGTGGTCGAACTAAGTTACATGCTGTTCATTTGTGTTTTAATCAGTTCTTCGATGTTTCTTGCTTACTTCTTATGCACAATTCCTTCAGTAAAGCTGCTTTTTTTTTTCTTTCCTTCTCCCCTTGCTTTCCTGTATGTAATGTAAATACTTTTGTTGCTTGTCACTGTCTCCTTTGACTTTTGGTCTGCGTCATCTTCAGTCTCCTAAAGGTATTATAAATAGAGCTGCTCTCAACATGAGGTTAGGTTGCCTTAAATTTCAAGCTCTTAAGTCCTTGAAGTTTTAAAATTGCTTTGATGCAGAGTTTGGCAACCAACATAAAGCTCTTCAAGCCTTAGACTTTGTAAAACTCACAGTATCTGATCTTGAACTTATCTAGATTCTTTCTGGTTAGAGATTAATGAAAGGATAAGGATAAATTGGTATGTCTTTGAGATTCATTTGGATGTATGGGCTTATTCATATGATCCTTGACTGGTAGCTTTTATTGTTTCACTTGATTTAACTTATTCAGACAAATAATACAATATTTTTGAAGTTCATTTGTTTATTATTTTGTAGTTATATCAGGAAGGCTGCTAGCAGAATCTGGACTCTGGAGAAAAGGCTTTCTTCTGTTTGGTCTACATGTTGTATTTCTCACTTTCAGTTATTCAGATAGTCTATGAGAATACCTAATATAGGGATGGCTTCAGTAAAGCGTTCTAAATACTTAAAAAGCAGTTGTTAATTCCCTGCCCCCAACATCTACCGATTCAGAAAAAGAACRGCATTGAGTAGTTGCTTGCTTTAGTAACTTCAGTTACAAGGATCTTGTATGCCAAGAAGAGTGTGAAAATACGGCTTTTTAAAGAGAATTTGTTTACTTGCTCTGATACTTTTGTCCGTGAGAAAAGGAGACTGACGCTGAAATGGTGCTTCTGAAATAGCTTGTGTCATACTGAAATGTTTAGGGCTAAATGTCTTGCTGCTGTAATGTATGGTCCGGGGCAGGGGGGGATTCAACTCTGACAACTGTTTCCCTATTAGCAGTTTTTCAACACGAAAACATTCTGGTCTCAGCAAGCAAAGTGAAGTAGAGTTCCTCGTTCTATTCCTTTCTCAAGTTGAAAGGAGGGGGGAAAACTAGTAATTAGCAAAGTATATGTTGTTTTAATTAAGTCTGGAATAGACATTTAGAAAGCTCAAGTTAGTTTTGATTGCGATAATTAATTATCCCAATTTCTAGAGTTGTTTTTCTGCTTCTAAGGCATTTGATGTTGCATTCTAATAGAATGTATTAGGTCTTTGACAAGCCAAAATGGAGAAGACACTCTGGTTTGTTACCTCTTCCTTTCAAGCTTCATGTTTTCCTCTTCTTGACTCCTATTTATTGTAGCTTACAGCTATGACTGACTGACTGCCCAGCATCACTTTATCTAGCCTGCAGGGGGCAAAATGTAGCCTAGTCTTTCTGAATTTCTGAGGTAAGGGAACTGACTGAAAACCACAGAAGTAGTTTTTCACTATCAGCTATCCTATTTCATTGTTTTTAAAGTAGTTTTAAAATAACTTTCCTTTCAAATTTCAGACAGGATGAATGTATATACTCTTCTGATACTTTGGTAGTCAGTCCCTTGAAAAGCTAAAAATTATTACTACAAAAATTTTGTAGGTAAAACTTAAATGTCCAACAGCAGAAGTCCTTTCAATATAAAGTATAAAGGCTCAAACGGTTTCATTTTGTGAGTTGTCAAGTGTGTCAAACATTCTCTTTATCAAGACAAGTAAGTTCAYAGCTATCCAGATAAATTGGACAGGGACAAAGAATTTTTGTATTCAGCACCGAAGATTGTGGTCTTCTCTTGCAGGTTGTTAGCGTCTGGTAGTGTTTTCCCTCTGTCATGCATCCACACAAGCACATCTCTGGAGAAACTTGGAAAGTGGGAGAGAAAGAACAGGATTGTTTATCCTCCACAGCTGCCTGGAGAACCTCGTAGACCAGCTGTAAGAATGCACCTATAAATTTTGTTACCTGTCTATATGTGATAATTTCAGAATACAATGCCACTGTCTCAAGATCACTCCACGGGGCACTAATTTAATAGCTTATTTGTTGTTTAAGATTTTAGTCTAGTGTATTTATGTTGTAAAAACAAGAGAAGTTATCTTCACTTTGGATGTTTCCCACCTCTAAATTTTGTTGGAAATTCAAGTTGCTCTTCAGCTGATCACCTACCAAATGTGTGATGCATATTGCAAAGATATCATCCTCTGGTTGTAGAAGTCTGAACTACAAAGAGGTAGAAGTTACTGTCATGAAAGGAGTGATGCAGTTCACTCGTAAGAGGGAAGCAGCACTACGTTTATTGCAGTAAGATGGAGACTTAACAAAGTTCAGTCGTGAATAAGAATGATTTAACAAGGTTCGATTGGCAAGGTTCACTCAGTTATTTACTGCATGAAGGACAGGGTCAGATGCGTGCGCAACGGAGACCCTCCCGTTGAGTCATGAGGTTCAGACTGGACCCCCTTGCTTTTTAAACTCCTTCAGAGAGAAGCCTAGGTGCGGCTGGATCCAGTCTTAGTCCCAGACTTGGTCAGCTGTTTATGTCTAAGGAATTATGTGTGCAATTAATTGGAGATATAACTCAGCAAAGTTTCGCGAAGTTCGCAAAAGTTCAGCGTGCTATTAATCACTTACTGAGGATCTGTTGCCAGTGAGGAATCTCTCCTCCTCGAGGAGTGACCTTGAGGGGTGTCCCTGCTCAAGAGGAGGTTCTGCAGTGCAGCCTGCTGCCGTGCAGGAGAGCTCAATGAGCTCTGGGCTGCCCCCTGTTTATGGGGGGGGGGGAGATGATTGACTCATAGTCATATTTGCATGCTAGACAGACCTTAGTTGGCGCATGCTCAACTAGCCCCTACATCCGTGCTGTTTACAGGGAGGTCAGGTTGAGGGGGAGAGAGCACATCAGTGGGGGGGAGGGGAAAGGAGCACACTGTCACRGTTACCAGGAAGTAGCAGTATATTGATGTCCTATTCGTGCTAATAGTATGTAACTAGAGAAGAATGACTACTTTTGCTTCTGTGCACAAAGCTAGAATTCCACTTTAAGCAGTGGAACTAATGGTGCATGTTTGGTATAGATGCAGTAGAGCATGTGTGCTTTTCCCTGATTTCTGTTCCTGTAGATTTTCTGAGGCCTAATAAGGTGTGACCTCTTGATGTGGCCTTCCTCTTAGCAGTGATATTCATAGGCGCTCTCCTGTCTTACTGGTTGCTTGTTGTGTTCTCTTGGATTTGTTTGATATGGACTGAGAGATTCTAAAGTTATCAGAGAGGGACACATGAATCAGACATGGTTTCTGATTGCAGAAATTCCTTTCCCTCAGGAAACCAGTATATAAATACTGTACAGTGGGGTTCTTTCTTCAGACTGTTGCATAATTTGCATTTACTAAGGCATGAATTGAAGGGAAGAATCTAATATCCTTTTGTTACCTGTACCCTCAATGTAGCCCTCTTCTGTTGGTCAATCAAAGTAACTTTTGGAAAAGTCAGCTTAAATAACAGTCAACTCTTAATATAGTCATGACAAATAAGATTATTTTTTGATAACTGCAAGTTCATGCATGTTTTTTCCCTGTCCTTCTCTTCCTGGCCATTTTATGGCTGGAAAGTACAGTTAAATGCAAACAATAGCAAACTTTAGTTTTCATGCAGAACTCTTAAAATAAGCATTGTGTGTTTTGTCAATGAAGGGGATAATCTATGGTTCTTTCTCTACACCACAAACTGGGAGAATTTTTAGGTGAGCTCCTCAGTATCTCCTTACTTTTTCTTGAGAGGTGATATTTTGGASTTCCATTTTTGCAAATTTGCTACTTTGGAAAGTGTTATCTTGTGTCTTCTGCTAGGAGGATGCTGCTCAGCAAAATACAGAATTTGCATCACAGAAGAAAAGGTCCTTTTAGCCACATACTTCTGTGGAACATGAACATTTATCACTTCTGTCAATATAATGGCCTAGAATCTGCAGATATATGCTGTATATGCTGACTAGTGCAATGCTTATGAAAATGCAGCTATCAACCAAGTTACTTATTAAATCTTTTTCTTATTCATAAAAAAAAAAGTCATGTCTTTCAAATTTATTGCTGTTAAATTTTACTAGCTGCTTTTAGTCCTTTTTGGCACAATAGTGATGTTAGATGGCTCTTTGGAGACACTCTTTAAGCCCTTCCCACCTTGTCAGTAACCAGTAAGTTGACTTCATATGAGAGTAACTTTTTTCTGAGTGGACAAATGAGTTTTAGACCACTTTGAGGCAGAGAGAAGGAAAAAATGAAAAACGTTCTGACTCTGCTTTTTGGGGACTCTTATTTCTAACTTAATTATTCTCATAAGATTGTATAAAAAATTCATTGTGTGCACTACTTTAATGCTTTCACTTTAAAATGTCAAAGGCATGTCTGACTTGGTATGTTCAAGGTATAATAGGGAAAGTCATGCTTATTTCATTCCTGGAAAAAAAAATATGTTACAGAGCAAAAAAATGAATGCTTATGTTCACAGCAAAATTACTTTTTAAAATCTTATTTATTTTTTTTTTACATCTAGGAAATATATCACTGTCGGCGTGAAATAAAATATAGCAAGGATAAGATGTGGTATTTGGCAAAACTGGTAAGCAAAAACTACTCTTGTAGTGTATTGTTAGAGTGTAAAATGTTTGGTGTATTTGCCATAACAACAGCCTAGTAGTTCAATCGCAGTCTAATCAGCATCTTCATAACAGGATCCTGGGGAATAGCATGTGCTTATGCAGGCCATAGTTGTGTGCAGCTTGGTTTAACTGCTTTATCCTAATATGTTCTCCAACATGTACACAGGATCGTATGCAGATTATATACCTTAAAGAATTTTCATGTTGATTTCTGCCTAGCAGTAGATGGCAAGGGGAACTTTGAAGAATGGTAGTGGGTTGTGTTTATCTTTAGGAAGATAAATGTTAATGATTAGTCATTCTATATCTCTGTGTATAAGAGATTGCACTGAAGAAATTAGTAATTAGGGAAACTGAAATTTTTTTTTTACTTTTTATAATGGCAAATTAATTACAATATTGTTTTCTGAATTGGAGAAGGGAAATACTTGTAATCACAAAATTAACTTTAACCCTTTGTAATTGCAGATAAAAGGAATGTCCATTGACCAGGCTCTAGCTCAGTTGGAATTCAATGATAAAAAGGGAGCAAAGGTGATCAAAGAGGTATGCAGCAGTATTCTCTAAAGCTCCAGTTTTTAAGGAAACTTTTAAATTGGTATCTGTTGCCAGCAGTTTGGAATTTTTTCTACTAAGCCCATTAGGAACATGTTTAAACTAAGTCTTCATTCTTGTAGCAATCACTTACTCCTGTGACTTATCCAGCATGAGTGACCTCTGTGTATCCATGTTTTAACTCATAATGGTAATAGAGCACATATGGGTAATCTCTTATCTTTAACAAACAATAACTTGGCGTTAGTCATGATAAATAATGCAAAATCCTTGTCCTTAATGGTTGCTACATCAACAATGTGTTCTGGCTCTTAAATTCATGAGAGTTGTAGGATATCGTTAGGGAAAGCACTGAGTTCTGTAAAAACATGAAAGGTTTTCATAATTGCAGCTGTTAGCCTCAAAAGGGTTACTCATCTGCTTGGTCAAACATTGATTTCTGGCATAAATATACTGGCGAAGAGGTATCATATGTTAGCTCAAAATACTGAGTGGCATAAGTTGATTTTGCCCACCTTAGAATTTGTTTCTAGTCTGTCCAATTTGATGATGGTCCATGGACAGAAGGCTGACAAATGCTGGTGAGAACCATCTTCCCTTCCCCAACTCTCTCTCCATCCCAAAAAGTGATAAAATTGTCCTGAAGCTCTTCCGTCTGTGTGTGCAGAGAACATACTCATATGAAAAATAAGTCTGTTTCTAACATTATCCCTGGAAAAGAGTTTGCTGGCTTATTTTGATCCTCTTAGAATACTTTAACTGACTTAAAATGGAAGCAATTGCACATTTATCCAGAAAGGTAAGAAACAGCATTGTTTAAATTCCTCATCAGTATTTCTTTTTCTTATGTTACAGGTTCTGTTAGAAGCTCAGGAAATGGCAGTAAGAAATCACAATGTGGAATTCAAATCAAATTTATATATAGGTAAATAGTTTATTTTAGTGCAGAGAAATGTCATCTTACTCTGCAAAAACTTTTTTATCCTTAATTAGGTCCTGTTACTTTGAATCAGCACAAATATTTGCAGAACAGTTTGTATTTAATAACTAACTTTTAGCAAAATAGTAAAGGCATGTTCTTCCTACATGCTGCATAACTGAATCTAATGTGGCTGTTGAGCCTTCAGCCACCAGTCTGTTGTAGTTGGTGTCTGACTGGTGTTCTTCTAGAATCTACTAGATGTGTGATTTTTAATAAGATGCATTCATATGAATGGATTTTCTGCCCTCTATGTGAAAATGAAAAGTCCCAAAGAGGAAGATTGACATGAGTATAAAAGACTGGACAAGAAGAAGCAAACTGGTATTACTTTTTAGTGGTACCAGTGAACGCAGAAGCTGGAAACTGTTTGTTGCTAATACTACTTCCATGGGTGAAAAGGGGGAATTGGAAATTTTAACTTCTGTTAGAAACATTGTATACAAATAAATGAACATTGACAGTGGACCACTTCCTAATATACAAAAGGTTTTGTTGCAGATCACAGAATAAGCTTGTAATAACTACACCACTTTTTTGCCTAGAAAAATGTTAGAGAAATGTTTACTCGTAGGTGTTTTCAGGGCCAAAGAAAAAGGTTGTCATTTTACCAAATATGGTGTAAATGTTATCAAATCCACTTCATAAGCTTAAAGTAACCTGGATTGTAGAGCAGAATTGATTAGAATTCTTTGGGGCCTTCTAGGCTTCTGCCATGAGGAAGACTTATTTGTTAGTGCAGGGCTGGATGTGTAGATAGTGAAAATACCTTTGATGAATACAGTCGAGGGAGAAAGAAAGGAAGGAAAGTTCTGCAAGACTTCTCTGGGAATTCATGAGACAAGCTACAGAAAAGCAGTGGAATTAATACTATCTTTAAAAGAGCTATATAATCTAGTAAGCTCCCAATATAGCTTCCTTTGGATTTGTCTTTCACCATACATTTATTTTCATGTGTGCTCATTCTAAATTCACCTTTTTGGTGCTCCTGATGAATGGTAATTCAACTCATGAGTTCCTCTATAGTGGTAATCTACTAAAAGCAATAGCAGGAAGGTGGGGGAAAGAGTTCTGAAAGGACTTAACTTTTCATATGCAGTCGTGAAAATTACACTGACAAGATAAAATAAGCTACTACACATCTGCTATTGAACACTGAGACTGAACAGTCTTTTCACCCTTTTTCCTTCAGCTGAGTCATTGACAGGCAAAGGCCACTATGTGAAGCAGATCCGTTACCATGGCAAAGGCATGTTTGGCATCATGAAAATCGTCAGATGCCATTACTTTGTGAAGTTGGTGGAAGGTCCTCCTCCTCCTCCAGAGCCACTAAAGACTGGTTTTGACCAAGCAAAGGAATATGTGCAGCAGCTGCGGAATAGAACAATTACTAATACACTATGACAAACTCTTGTGACATTGTAGGTATTTCTCCTTTGACAACGTGGTTATATAAAAGAATAATTAAAGTCATGTTTTAGTTATGTTTTTGGTGCTGCTGGAACTGGATGATGCAAGAATGAGCATAAGCCTTTTTCCTTACTTGCTCAGCCATAAGTATGGGGAAAAAAATCTTGGAAAAGCAGCAACAGATGTTGCTTTTTCTGAGTTACCACTGTATTGAATACTCTGCCCTGGACTATCAAATCTAGAACGTACAGTGCAGTTACAAGGCTTATTGAAAACTTTGGTTGTTCTCAAATTCATGCAGTTAGGTATGGTTGGGGCATGCAAACATGTTCTTGACAGTCACATCAAGATAGAGACTGATCAGTAAAAATTCTAAAATTTGGCATCTTAAACTAGTTACAATGGTAAAACAAAACTAGCAACAGAGTCTTAGTTGAGATTAGCAGGCATCAGTTTACAGTTTCTGGGCCATAATGTTTTATCCTTACCTCGTCTATTGTGCTTCTTAGACATTGTGTCTGCGAGTGGGGAACGAAGAACTTGTTTTAAGTTCAGGTTTTGACAGAGTCAGTAGATGGCATTGTTTAGTTTGTCAGAAGAAAGTGGCAGTGAAAACTTACAGCACTTTGAAACCCCCTTCTTGATCTTTGCTATGGCATTAATAGTCTGCTACATGCATGGAGTTCAGGCTGATCTCTGTGGAAGCTCAGTATGGATAACAGGTATAATATGGAGAAAAGCTTATCTTAGTGAAGAGTGAACTAATTATTCTGTACTGTTTTGGAACAAATTGGTTTTGTAATGTTRAGGCAAGTAAAATGCTCCATGGATTTAATGGGTAATGTCTTGTTGCATATACAAACTGTGGGCTTACACTTCTCTTGAAAACAATCCATTTTTATCATTACTTCTCTAAAGAAAAAGACTGAGGTCGATAGGGGTAATCCTTTTTCACCCAGTCAAGTTTTCAAGCCAGACTCTGGAGACTGAACATCAGCATGAAAAGAGAATGAGTGGTTAGTTGCTTTTTTAACGCAAATGTCTGGTATTTAGACCTTTCTTTTCACTTCTGCAAGCATTAGAATGGGGGATAGATTGCTTCCTTCACTTGGGTCTTTTACCATACCTATTTATTAATGGTAGCTTCTCTTACATGGGCTTACTTTGGCCAGTACTTTAGTGATGGTAAAGGCACAATTCCTGTAAGGAAATAATTTATCTGTGCTARCCTAATGAAGGTGGCATACAGCTGGGGTTTCATGAGGAAGGGTTTCATGATCTTAGGCAGTGTTAGGGGATGATCAAGTTAGTGAGAAGTACATTTGTAGCTCAGTACCACTCTGTTTTTTCCAGTACATTTACAGAAACATTACTTGCATTAATGCCGTGATTCAATAACTTTTCTCTGAAAGGTATGTTCCTAATAAATCTCTACTATCTCTGTAGTCCCTGATGCTTATTTGAAGAACTGTTTCTCTTTCTGGTGTTATGGTTAACAGCTGTGCTTTGCTCTGCTGGCTGCCCTTAAACTCTCTTGTTGTACTGAGTCTCTTCTAAGTTGTAGCAAACTTAGATGACTTAATCTTTTTTTTTGGGGGGGTCAGTGATCTAGGAAAAGACCAAAGAATAATCCAAGCTTTACAGCGCTCGACATCTAAGCATGTAAAACCTGGCTTCCAGATACTTTGTTTCCCGGTCCTTGTCTGCCCTGTGTGCTGTAGATGTCCTTTCAGATCCATGCCTCCAGACAAGGTTGTATCCTTATTTATGTAGCTTTGCTCTCATGAATCCCCAAACTGGGAGATAAATGGGAATGTGACTGGTGTCTTTTCTAGCTTCTTTATGATGCAGCAGGCAATCCTGACACTTCTTTAAAACAGTCAGTCTTGGGCTTTTTAAAACTTTCAGTCAGAAGGCTCGCTGTTTGCGTTAGAGCTGTGACTTGTCATTCTTGTTTTTTTTCCTCAAAAGGTGGGTGAACTCTTTTAAGAATGCTCACACACCCTTCTGAAGCATCTCTTTGAAATCCTTTCCAGTCCCCATCTTATTCCTTAGTACCTTTTTTTCCCCTTCTTAAAGATGGATTATCTGTAGTGGATCCTTTTGGTATTGGCTAAGGAAGCTCTACAGCCTTGGCTGAAACAATACAGTGGTGATTTAGTGAGAACTACCTTTCTCCTTGCCTTTTACCGGTAGGATAAGTGTCTGAAGTGGTTTCAGTGATAGGTGCATCAGAGCACTGGTACTGGGATTTGACTGAATAAATAAAATTCAGTAAATCTAGTTATAAAGCTTTGTGCTGTCAAGTTCTATATATAGATAAAACTCTTAACTGTACTGTGCTTTTTTGGTAATTAGTTCATCTACACCTCAGTTGAATGCTTGATATGGTTCCAGACAGAAAACTGTGTTGACTGCAACAAGTCTTTAGTAGATGATCAGTTATTAGTGTGACTTCCAATAAAGGAATGTTTTAAAATGAGCCGTCACCAGAGAGAAGGGGGTGAGGCAACTAGGCTGCTATTTGATGCTAATTTTTATTAGTAACGTCTGGGGGCACTGTAAACTCACTACTTGTGTATGTATGCGCTGATGTTACAGGAATTGAAGAAGGAGCAAGTATGCATGAAGGTAGTAAGGCTTCAGGGAAATCTGAAGAGAGCAGAACTGTGAGCTGTGCTCAGCAATGTGAGATTTAATTGAAGGAAACTTGAAAAACCTGCGGTTGGACCTGTTCATAAGCACTTTAAAGTATACAGTGAGAAAATGAAGCATTTCTGTCAGACAATGTGAAGTCTTTTGGGGTATGTTTTCCTTCTTATACTCCTGGGCAGTTACTGAGGAGAAGGTTTATCAAAGATAGATTTAGGAAAGACTCATCAATATAGACGTAAAGTGATGACCAGCCTTTTTAAAAACACAGAAGGTAAATCTGAGTGACAAACAAGGAGTGGACAGCTAGAGACCCTGATCTTGGCCAGTTTTTTACTGGACTTTAGTGTTGCAAGCTTGACTGTGTTAGGATGCCTCTTGGAGGTCTAGGATGAACACACACAGGCCCGTTCTGCAATGTGTGTTTAAACTGTGCATGAACTAGCATGTGCTAGTGTTACCAAAAGGCTGATTTTGGTGATGCTAGCAGCTTAGCATGAACTTGACTAGACCAAGGTCATGCAGCTTGAATCTTCTGAATACCTCTGCACAAATAGAGCTGTATAACAGTGCTGCCACCTCAGCATGGCGCAGATGCTTGGGAAATCCTTCAATCACTGGAGCAAAGGACCGATGGAAATTGCTGTTTGCTTTCTGCCAACTCCCATGAAAACCCACTGATGAGATGTTGGAAAGTCATTTGCAAACAGACTTCTCCTTTAAAGAGAGATAAGGTTACTCCCAATATCCTCAATGAACCATGTAAATAGTGTGACATTCTTCGCCATATGATCTATAGGCCTGCTGAAAATACCCCCATTTCTAGCTTTTTAAAGAACAAGCCTTTATTGCTGAATGATATCTATCCAGCTGCACTTCAGCTGTGTAATTTAAAATAGTTACTAATTAAACAAAATAAGAGACTATAATAGCAATAATAATCAACTTGGCACTAGCCACTACACAACTTACTGTTTGCTGGAGCATTACCTAAGGAAAATAACTTAAAAGGAATGGGAGGGGAAGAAAGTTTCAGGAACTGCTGCCAGGGACTGACTTCTTGAGTGCTTAGGCTCAAGTAAGGAACAAGATACCTCTTGGGAGTAGTCAGCAAATACAGAGCTAATTTTATATTTGCTCTATAACATCAACACTCTGTTTCAAGGAAGTTGTATGCTGATACAAAGGGCAGGCTGCCATTGAAGAGAACAAGCCAAGGGGAGTGCAACTTTACATTGGGCAAATTATGCATCCACCTCAGAGTATTAGATTTTCAGATTCATTTCCTCATCTATGTAATACTCTTCAAGAACAGAGCATTCTTGCAACTAATGACAAGATGTGGGGCAAAGCATCTGAATAGTTGCTATATCTGTGAGCACTACTTCTGTGTATTGCAAAGTACTACAATTACCAAGTTTTGTTTGGTAGAGTGGTAGAATGAATTGTGGTAGGTGAACCTAAATTCACTTTGCCCTCAAAAAAAAGGGAGGCTTAAACTATATGTTCATGTAATATTTTTATTTTAAATCAGCTTGGAGTGGGATCGTTGCCAATGTTACATCAGGTCACCTGTGTCTTTGTTTTTAACAATCTTGGAAACCTCCAAAGATGGAAATTCAGCTGCCTCTTTAGTAGCCTGTTCTAGTGCTGCACTAATGTCCCAGTAAAAAGACTTTTTCTAAAGCCAGCCTGAACCTCCAAAGCAGTACTTTGTTGCCCCTTATTCTGTTGCCCAGCACTAGTGAGAAGTGGTTGACTCTCATTTGTAACTCTTCTGTTATCAGATCGCTCCAACTTCTTCTTTGCCAGGATAAGCAAGCCCAGCTTCCTCGCCAGTCTTCCTAAATCCTGGGCYCTAGGCCTTCTGCTGTACCCTCTCTTGTTTCTCCATATACCCTTTTGCAGAGGGGGGTCCAAAACCAGGCTCCGTGTTCCAGGTGCAGCTTCACCAGCACTGTGTGGAGAGAAATACCATTGATCTGCTGGACACACATCTAATGGAGCCAAGTATGCAGTTTGCTTTGTGATGAGAGCCTGTTGTTGGCTCACACTCAACCTGGTGTCCACATAACTCCCAGGTCATTCCAGCTCACTCATCAGAATTGCAGTAAGCACCTTTGGCGCCTGTGTTCCAGCTCTGGTTCCTTTTCTGTATGCACTGAGGGCTCCTTTACCACCAGGAAATTGTTCTGTTGCGTGGATGATAATCTTCTGTGCTTTCCTTCCCAATACAAAGGCTGCAAAATGGTTTTGTGGCTTCTGTTATCAAACTCCTAGACTAGCTAAGAGTGGAATAAAGGCATTTGTACATGCTACTGTGGTAAACGCTGTCAACGTATGCATCTAATAAGCATTGAAATGTGTCTACATCTCCCCTATTGATTATCTCCTTCAGAGGAAGACAAACAGGTCCTTACTGTATGCTGGACATGTAAATGAAAGCTTTAATTACATGAAAACAGAGTGGACTGTGAGACACGCTGCATGCTGCCATTAAAGGATTGCTGTTCAAAACCAGCTTTTTTTAGATGTCCCCAATTCCTTGCCGCCTTTTTTCCCCACTTAAAATTCCCAATAGTGCATTAAGATGAACATAGTAGTTAGTAAATTTTCCCCTGTGTATTTTACAAGCTCAAGGTTATGGGCTAGAACAAATAGTGTCATGCTATAAATCAGGTGTAATGGAACAGCTTGAGAGAGTGCACAGAAGTCCTATTTCCCATCACACAATGTGCATCCTAAAACTCTGAAGGTGGAGCTGGCACAAACCCAGAAACCCCCACAAATGCCTGCCTAAATCATTAATAACAAGCCTGATCCTGCTGGATGCTGGAGTATTGTTTCCCCTGATTCATTCCACTATGAGTAAAATGTACTGGAAAACTTTGAGGGCTACAAATCAGAAAAGGCTGGAAAGCTTTCACCAGAAAGGGGGTGCAGCTGAACCCCATGGTGGTACAGAGTGGAGGACTGGGAACCTACTTTTTGGTAGTGTGGTTTTTTTTTTTCTCCCTCCCCCTTCAACAACTAAATGCTTTCTGTTTAAGAATGTGCTTTAGTATGACGTACCTGGCTTTAACTTTCAGGCATTAGCTGTGGCTCTGGTTCTCTCCACTGGCTTAAAAAGTCTTTTTGTGTTTTTCTTTCAGGCCTGAAATCTGTCACTAGTTCAGTGACTCTGAATGTTGGTCTGCCTTTAAACAACAAGGACCAGCCTGCCCAGGCAAGGGAAGGCAGTCTTGAGTTACATCTATTCAGTTAGGTAAGGGCAGCTGGTGTCCTCCCAGCAGGACTGGGCTCAAGTTTTTACTCAAGATAGTAAATGGCCTTCTGAATGGATTTATATCCTCTCAGTTCAGGGCACAGGCAGAAGCAACTAGTTGTGACAGTGATGCCTTGAGTTGAAACCTGTTGAAGTCTTTTTCTCATAAGAACATTGTCCTTATGAGAAGAAGACTTGAATTGGAGATAGTGCACCTTGAGTTGGAAAGGTTCAATCACCAGAGATGATTTTCCCCATAGAACTGTATTATAGTAGTATAAAAGCTGCATTATGATAGCTAGAGCACAGGTATGGTTATGTTATGTTTCATCTGCCATGTTCTCATGGATCGGGGAAACCTCCTGAGATCTCCATTGGTAGCAACTTATTTTACACAACACTCTTGCTAAGTTTCATCCTGAGTGTGCCCATGGCCCTAGGTAAATGTAGAAACTTGATTGCAGACATTTGAATGAGAGAAGACAAATGGCACCTTCTTGACTAAGATATACCTAACAAAACGAGTGTGGAAACAACTAGAATCGTAGTGTTTTTAGAGGGGGAAGGCGATTTCTGAAGTCAGCTAAAGATGGGAACAAAATGATGTGGAATTCAGATTTACCTAGGGCAGACTGGAGTCAAGATCAGGAGGCAAAAATCTGGTGTAGTTACACCTCTTCTAGCCACAAAAGTCCATGCAAGTTTCTGTCGGAGCTCAAGACAATACCAACTAAGCTATTGGGAAAGTAGCTACAAACCTCTAGGATTGTCTCTGGTATGCTGCTTTTCAAAGCAGATTTCCACCTGTTCTTGTCAATTCCTAGATGTTTCAAGGATACTTTTTATTTTTATTTTGCTTTTTTTACCTGTCTTTTTTTTKGGGGGGGGGGGCTATGCTCACTACTTTGTGGGTGTGGATGCTTGGAAAGCAATTACTTTGTTTTCCTCCATCTGTTCTGATACTGGGTATGTCTGTCTTTTTGGAGGCTTTCAGGGTCTGTGCTGGGAATGCATTTCTCTTCCTAGTGTTGAGAGATTTTTATTTTTAATGGGTATTTGTTTTATCTATCACATGCTAGATTTATTCATTCGATAGTCTTAATCTCTCAGCAGTGCAGGCAATCTTTTCATGTCCTGATCTAGCATGCAGGGATTTTATTCATTTAATAGTTTGGCTTTTGGATCAGATAGCCATTAGGGGTAAATCCTGCAATGTGCTGAGTATGCTCAACACCACTGGAACTGAGAGCATCAAACTCACAGGGAGCCTGCAACATCTTTCGGGACTGTGCTGTAAGAAGCATTCTTTACACATAAAGCATATGAATAAGTTACTGTGYAGTGCTTGTCTTTCCTTGCTAGACCATATCCTTCTTTCATATGATTTCTCTCTGATAAGTGAGACTTCTTGATGAAATTTTTGCAATAAGTGCCTGTGCTCTATTAACCCCTTTTGAGTCTCTTCTGAATTTATGTCCGTCTGCTTTGATATGAAACAAAAGCATCCTTGCTTCTTCGAGGAGTCCTGCATTAAAGTTAGTTGGAAAATGGGGGGGAAACCAAACAAAATGCTTTCATCAAGAGACATTTCTGCCCCACTCTCACACAGCGTGAAAACTCAGCATCATTGTCCCTGGACGTAAGATATTAACATTTCTTTCTATCTATGTCAGGAAAAAACAATAGCTCTTTTTCTTGTTCTCTGACACACAAGTCTTCCAACTTGCTACTAGTTTTTTTAGTACTTCCAATATTTATGAGACAGCATAATATTTTCATTTCTTAAAATTGGGTTTAAGATGCTATATCTGTTCACAATAGAAATCATGTAGGAATTCTAGGTTTCAGAAGGAGGCTGATAAGTTCTCATAACGTGGTGCATGGGATAGCAGGGAAGCAGGACTGATGACCCAGGAGTGCTTTATATACCTACAAGGTGAAATGCAACAGCAACCCCAGCAGCAGACAGTTCCTTGGCACAGCTGTGATTTTGGCAGGCTAGCACATTCGTGGCACTGACAGCGTAAACATTTTGTGGCAACTGTGCAAAGCAGGCAGCCAATTATTTTACTAATGATTACTTCTCAGTGCTCTCCTCCTCCTTCATCTGTCCTAGAGAGGAAAACTTTCTCCTCTGTATTCTGTTGTCTTGGGTAATGGCATAGATGGATTCTTGCTGTAAAGATGCAGTGATAATACTGCAGTGTTCTCTCAGTGCTGTGTGGGCCTTAGCTATGTAATTACATTCCTCCTCCAAGTTCACTCTTTTTCCAGACTTTGTATATCTTGTCTGTGACCTCATAAGTGTAGCAGGGATAGGATTCACTGGAGATGCAAGCTCTCAGGCTATCTGTGCTGTTCAGCCACTTCCTTTTAACCGAAGAAATAGAAGAATTAATGTTTCTAGAGCATTTCCAAAATTGTCTTGCTGAAGTGCTCTCTGTTCTTAGGACTTTGCGTAAGAAGGTGGTGGCCTTCTGCTGATTCATTTGCACAGCCAGTCCTGGTTGACCCTGGCAGTTTCAACTGAGGAACACAGAAGGCTTGTGTGTCCATTAAATTCTCAGAACGGTCAGGCCCCTCAGGAAGTTTAAGGCTATAACAGTATGTTGGTATGCCAGGAACAGAGTGATAATTCTTTCTGCTTGAAGGTATGTTCTTGATTGAGCTAAAGGTTGGTTGTTACACTCTAAACAGGAGCAGCATGGCAGGAATCCCAACTAGAAAAAGCTGGTTTTGTTTGCTGAAGCCTGGGATAACTCTTTGTTTAGTGCCTTGTGGAGGTTCAATCCGAGTGTTTAAGCTGTACAGCAGCGGAAACAGCTGTTTCTGGATAGCAGATGCCTCCTGGAAATGATTCCTAGCTTTTTTAAGCAGTCCTCTAATATTTTCTTTTTAAACAGAATCTTGATGATGAGCAACATGACCATGACATCACTCTGACCATAATTCTGTGATGATAAATACAAACTGTGCTCCGTCCTTCTGTGCCAGACTGCTACCAGTTTATAACCTAGCCAGATTTCAGCTAGCTGGAGTGTGCAGCAATGAAAAGCTGACTGTAGACACTGTCCTTCTCCACCAGCTTGAAGAGGAGAGGGGTATAGTTTCCTAACTGAAGACTATCCTCCACCTCACCGCTGTTGTCAGCTATGGAATCCAAAGCAGCACTTTCATCTAGTGACAGTGATGAAGTGGTTGTTAAATGCAATAGAAATCGTTCTGGCCCCTTTTCATTAATAGCTTCACTCTTATATCTGGCTTTCAGTGTTCCTTGGAACAGAGTTGGGCAGAAATAGAGGACTAGGGAGAAGAATGCTACCCTATCCCTTTATTTATTTGCTTTCAACCACACAAAAGCAGGCATTTGCATCTAGAGCAAAGGATTGATATATTAGCTGCTAAATCTTAATTTTGAGAGGTTGGGGTACCTCTCTCTCCCCAGCTTGGATATTGGGCTTTTGAGCAATGATCTGAGTGGATTAAACTGTGTAGAAATATCATCTTTTGGGTATTCATCATGGAATAAAGCACCAAACATTTGAGAAATAACCATTGCTTTTCATATAATACATGCCAGAGAAAAAGAGAGGGTGGAAAAATGTCAGAGCCCTTCTATTAGCYGGCTCTTTTGAATACAAGCATAAAATATTAATTTAAATCAACTGAAAAGCATTAAAAACTTGATGTTCTCTTTGCCCCAGAAGTACTCTACTGATAAGAAACAAATTAAAAATGCAGAGTTTTCAAATAGCAAAAATGCTGCATATTTCAAATGAAGTTGGTCTTTTTATGTGTAGCATTTTGGGCTAAAAAATAATATTAAATGCACATAAAAATGATGACTGTAAATGGTGAAGACATCAAAGTTTGGCATCAAAGTTAAATGAAAGCGCTTGGAAGTCTGTCTGTTTGATCTGTACATACATAAGCTTAAAAAGAAGCTATGGCTTTTTTCACAGCCATAACTGGGTAGCCAGTCCAAATTCCCCTGCATCCTAGGGATTTCCAAAATAGGTTAGATCCAAACATGGTCATTATTTTTTTGTTTTTTTGTTTTTTTTCTAGTGCACTTCCATGTCAATACCCTGGGGGAAAATGATTTGGAAGCCACAATTCACAGGGCTCTTATAAAATGCTTTCAAGTTCATTTGAAGGATGGACAAACTCTAGGATATTGAAATAAAAGTTTCTTTCCTCTTCTAGACCTGGAACAAGGACTATCAAAATCTAGGGAGATAAATGACTCCTTAACTCCCTGAAGCTGAAGCTTGTTCAGTTAACTGTAGATATCTTGGTTATGTTTCTCCGCCAAAACTCCATTCCTAGCTTGGCAAAAGGTGTAAATTAGGAATTTGTTAATTTGTATCAGCTAAGGATCTGCTACAGATTTGAGCCACGCTAATGTTCAGTTCATTTCAATTCTCATAATGCTTATAACTATAAACTTGAAATGTGGAATGTCTAAGAAGAAATGGCACTTTACTTCTGTAAAGTAGATCTTCACCAGAAGATCTCACTGAGCTTTACAGTGATTAATTCTTACATGAAGTCTGTGTGGTGCAGAGGAATTAATGTGAGTTCCAGTTCTTTTGGTATGGTGCAAATGTAAGACCTGCAAGTACAGGGAGCCAAGCTTCACCTGGTTTCCTTTGAGAGCTGGAAGTTGTAAGCAACTAGAATCAGACTTCAGAGAAAACCCCCTTGGCTCTCATAACTTCTGTTTAGTGGCCCAAAGCTTTTGGGATCAACAGACTTTCAACCCTTTAGGGTGCATGATGGTCAGCAAAATACGCTCTCAAAATCACTATAGATTTATCCTGTTTCGTTTGGCCACTAACGAGAGCCTCTCTGAACACAGACCTTCCACCAAGAACTGTAGCTGCCTATGCACTGATGTACTGTTGTGAGGAGCAGGTTGAAAGGCCGCGCTTTGCCAGCCAAAGGAGAACGTGCTGCTGCTTCACCCTGGCCTTTGTTCACAGTGCTGGAGCTAAACATTCATCCTTTCTGGGAAGGCAGACTGTCTCAGAGGAGGCACATCACTGCCATGGGGGACAAGAAGGTGATGCCTGTGCCTTTGGAGATAACTACTCCAAGGCCTTTTTGGGGAATTCTGTACAAGGTCACTACAGGGCAACCAGCAAGGCAAAGCTCAGTGGAGGTCTTGTTCTTCAAAAATTCAGCCACAGCCTCAGGATATGTGCATATGACTTGCAAAGATAATATTTTTCCCTCCTGAGAAAGTCAAAATTGTCCTCCTGCCATGTCCTTGTCTCTCTAAATAATTCCAGAATCCATGTCCCCACAAAACAATTCACCTATCTCTTTAAGGTCTTTTTTTCTTACTGGAAAGCTCCCCCTGCCAAGTGCTGGAAGAAGATCCTGAAGTCTCCAGGTCACTTTTCCATTTTCTTGCTGTGAGTGGGAATGCAGGGAAGATGCTTTTCACAAAAGATGCTCCTTTTTCAATGAGAGAAATAATAACAAAACCTCACCTAGAATGAAAACTTTTGGTCTTTTTTCTGCCCAAGCTCATCTCGAGGCCTCAGGGTCTACTGCATTTACCCAGTGGGGAGTGGAGTGGTTAAAATGTTTAGATACAGATTTGGTTTCTCTCTGGTATTAATTTTTCAGCTTGGACTGAATTCAGTCAATACGGAAAGGCTGTTTACCAAGAGCCTCTTGTCAGCCGCAGCGATAATTGGTTTGGAGCAGTTGCTAGTCTGGTTTTGCTGACTTAGATTTTTGCCTGTTTTGATAATCTCCAGACTGTGTCTGGAGAAGAGAGACAGCAAAACTTTGTAGAAAGCGGGGGTCAGCCAGGGTCAGGAGACCAACTTTGCCACTGACCCATTAAATGTCTGTGATCCAGTCAGTCATCCTCCTGCCCACCATTTTCCTCTCTCGTTCTAAGTCAGTTCTGTCCAGTTAGGTCCTCAGATATATGCTGTAGGAAACCTAATGAGAGGGTAAAAATAAATGTGACTGCTTCCTGCATTTCTTACAGCACATAGCATACAAAGAAAAATGAGAAGACCTAGTTAAGCTGGAGAATGATGTTTTCACAAGAATGAATGAGTATAATCTGGTGGTGGCCAAATTTATTTAGCCAAGTGAAGGAAATGCCTGATCTTTAGAAGAGTGAGACTCTGAGACAACCGTTCACTGGGAGGGGGACGAATACCCAAAATGAGCTAGAGCAAAAAGCTCACATTCTCTGCCAGGGTGAGGTGACATATCTGCATGCAGTAGCAAGGGGCTGGATGTTCCCAGAGTCTCCCAATGGGCCTCTCTGCTCATTGGGATATCTAGGCAATCTTGCAAAACCAGTGATCGTTTGTTCTCCAGCCTCATTTAATATTCAGATGTCACCTGGAAAATATTGTTTGTCAGCAGTGTAAATTCTTKCCCAGGAAGAGCTCTCAGGCTGGGAAGGAGACAAGCATCAGGTTTGCACGGGAAAGCCGGGGGTCAGGGTAGGGAGAGGGGTACCCGAGGGCTGCTTCACTCCCACAGCGTGTAAATGGGTCTCGGTGGGTTCGCCGGGTAGCGGATACAGCAGGGAGCACAGCAGAGCTGTGGACATGTACTGTATTCATCCTGCGCCTGGCACAGGATGCGTGCCCCGGGGAGTGGTGGGAATCAAGGGAGAAGACAGGCAGGCAACCTCCAAGTGGGCAGGCAACGCGCTGCTCTTTATGCAGGGAGCCCTGCACGGTTTCAGTGGTGCCCCGTGTGAGGGCGGCTGYGCTGGCTGGGAAGGGTGGTAGGGATGCGGTCAAACCCCTGCTGGGGTACAGCTCTGGGCCCACTAGGCTTATCTGCTCTGGAGATTTAAGTCAGCTTTTCAACCTGCTTTCCTAGCTCCTGCAGATGAGTTTACTGTAGTTGCCACTTTAAGACGTCTAGTTTATTAGTTTATTTTAGTTTTGTACAGGCTGCTGCATTCTCCACTGTTTTGATTTAGTGCTAAATTGAGTTCATGTGGGATTGTAAAGTGTCCCAAGAGAGGGCTCAAGGAAGGAGGCTGAAGAAATGGACAATGCTGTGGTGTCACTGTGCTGTAAGTGAAATCAGTCTCAGATAGAGTGTAAGTGGATAGCAGGCTATCAGTGCACAGCAGGCCATTTTTCTGCTCTGAAATTAGCTTGGAAATTCACATGGTTCCGCTTTGTGGACAACAGGTAGAGCCAGGAGGACTCGATGCTATCGCCTCCATCTCCTGCATATTCTACCTTACCTGAGAGAGCTTCTCTGGAAGTGCAATAAATCTGTTTTCCTGTGAATGCAAGAGAGCTCTTGAAATAATCTCATTTCAGTCCCTCTTGTTATTTTTAATGGACTCCAGGATGAGCTGGTTGCTATGTATAGCTTTCTACATACAAATTCTGATCTGAACCCAACTGAATATTCAGTCCAATTAAAAGCAGAATCTCTGCTGAAACAAAGGCAAGGGGAACAGTGGGGAAGGCTTTCATGAAAATGAACCAAACAACAAAAACAAAAGAGCTGGATGTTCGTTATTCATACATATTCCTAGAGGTAATTATTGTGATTTCATTCCTAAAAACTGTCCGCTCTAAGAGGAAATGATTGTATTCTAATAAGTACTCGTTTATTAAACTTTCAGTAACTGAAGTTGAATATGAATTATTAAAATGTCTGTGAGGTACAGGGTTGTTTTTCTTTGCCAGCTGTCTGTGAAAAATAAAAACAACAGGAGAACATGCAGCAGTGCAGAAGGGGCAAAGTGGAAGGGAAGAACTGGCCCTGGACCTAAGGCCCCGATCTGCTGACCAAGAGACACGAGGGGTTAACGGCTTAACCCTTAAAATGTAACAGAAAGTGCAAGAAGGTTCATGTGGCTTTGACATATGCTGGCGCTGAGTGCCGTGTGAAGATGTGCTTCCTCCACTTGCCTTTACAACTTGGCTTTACTCTGCCACTATGAGAAGCTCACCATTAAAAAAACAGAAAAAGAGAAGAGAGGATGTGAAGTTTTGGTGCATTTTTTTTTTTTTTAGCATAGTTTACTACAGAAAGGAAGCTTATACAATTTGCCCTCTGTTTGTATGTTCCCCAGTCTCCCCAGTGATGTTGGAATCTGTGGACCAAGTTTGACAGATGAGGACAAGTCTGAAAGTGAATGAAGTTCCTAGAAAATTGGTGACTGGGTAGAGCACCTGAAAAAGAAAAAACTGTGATGACCTCCAGAAAAGAGACCTTATCATTGTCCTATTCCAGGAAAACCTTCAGCTGGAGTTTACATTTTCCTAGACCCTGAAGTCCACCAGTATCTTGACATATGTCAGTAGGAAATAAAACTTAATTTTTTCTGTTTGTGCTAATGTGGGTGAATTCTGGAGAATGATCAAACCCAAATGTCCTGAACAGGTAATCCAGCTGACTGAAGTGGGATGTCTAGTGCTTAAAATCAGTTCCCCTTGTTTGAATGTCACCTGTGCAATTGCATTCTTTAATTTCCCTCTGCTTTTTGGGAGTTTGTCATATGGTTGTATAGTTTTGTCCAAGAGAAATGAAAGTCAAATGACTCTTCTTTAAGCACAACAGCCTGCTGGGTGACAGAACACAGGTACTGTCATATATGTGTTTTTGAGTACTGGGAATTCATCTGAGGTGACACAGGCATATGTGCTATTTTAGCAGAGTTCCCTGCTGTGTAGTCCTGCTTTTGTCAGAGACTCCTGGTAGAAAAACATTTTTTGGCCCAGTGATGTTTGCACATTACTGTTTTCTTTGCTTCACTCACATTCTTAACATTTATAATTTAAACCTCTTCAAGAAGAAGTGACAGTTTGTCTTCCCCAAAGTAAAGGACAAAATGACTTGCGTTAATTATTCCTTCTCACTCATTCGCCTACCAGGTCATATATTACTCCAAGGCTTTTAGTGCCTTGGGCCAAAAAGGGTCATTACAGCAAGCAGCATAATGACCTGATCAAAAAATATAAGTGAGGGAGAATGAGTCCTTCTCTGCTGAGCTCTCTGAAGTCATTAATGGATGCCTTGGGAATTCCGCAAAGCAACAGCTCAGAAAACAAACAGAATTGTTCRGTGTTGGATATCACTCTCATGACATCTATGCTATTACAAGGATTTACAGCTGGAATAATTCGATCTGGGTTTTTCTCTTTCCCCCATTGACTCACATTTTGGATTTCAGTCAGACCCTGAGAGTTGGGTTTTGCATAATTGAAGCACCAGAGCATATTAAATGGAACAGCTAATGGGGACGAAGCTTTTCCCTTCCTTCCAGTCTGGGTTATCAATTATGAATTAGTGGCAATCTAAGATCAAAGGGGTTCCATTTTTGTAGCTGAATTTGAGGATTTTGGAACTGATGAAATGCAGTTAATGACTCATTTCAGGAAGGCAGAGACAGGGGATAACTGACAAGGGTAGCGTTAAGTGTTTGCTTTAATTTGTTTCTGAACAGGGACATATACCCTCAAATGTAAAACCGGACACTGAGATCAAGTTGTTAATGTTCAGTGATACTGTTAGGACCTAGTTCCCCTCCTGGATGAACAACATGGCAGATAAGAATCTGTTCTATAGCATTTTTTCTAAGTACTGTATATGACCTGGTTATTGAGACATACTATAGAAACATATTAGGGTTACCACTGTATTTGTTATACAGCTGTTTTGCCTTAATACAATAAGTTCTGTTGCCACAGAGAAAATATACCTCTCCAGCAAGACCAGCTCAATGCATGCTTAAAACAAAACAAAAAACCCAAGGTGGTTTTAATTTAAAAGTGACTACAGCCTACTGGAGGGAAATTCGAAAGATCAGTCAAGGGTAGGACTTAGCAATGTGCTTCCTGAAGCAGCAAAGAATAAAACAGTTTACGAATCAAGATAATAGATTGTGCTACAAAGATCTCAGGAGCTTTAGGGAACAAATAACAATCTTTGACCTGCTGTGATTTCTGCAAGGAAGATGCACAAACACTTGACAAAACAGACAGGCACATCATGTGCCTCTTGTTTAAAAGCCTTTTTTCATTGAAATACTTTGGTCCTGTATAATTGGTATCCATGCCAAACCTGCGAAGGTATTTGTGAGCAGGGGCTGCAACTGGGCTAGGTTGGCCAAGTGGTGCCCCAGGCAGTGAGGAGACTGTGGGCACCTGGGGTGGGAAGCAGTGCAGGTGAGAGTCATGATTACACAGGAGGTGCTGGGAGGGCTTGTGGGCTCCCGGGGGGAAGGTGCTGGTGGTGGTGCTTCCTTTAGATGGAGGAGAGGGAGCTTCTGGGCTGGGAGGCTTGGAGCAGTGGGAGTCTGCAAAGGAGCCTCGTGGGATGTCCTGGCTGCCCTGGCAAAAGTGAGTGACTGGTGTGGGCATAATAGCAGAGAATATTTGGGAGGCTGACAGGTTGGATGAGGGGCGGGTAGCTGGATGTTGGGGTCTGGGACTGGCCTTTGGGAAATGCAGGGTCCTGGGGCTTGTTCCAGTGCCTCCATGGCTGCCTGGCCTCTAGGCTCACGGCACTGACAAAGCCTAGTTTGGCGCCTGGCTATCTGATCTTCCTTCAAAAATAYGGAAGAATAAAGCAATTGCATTACATACATCTAAGCAAAATAAATTTCTTGACCTCAAAGTCATCATTTTTTTTAATAGGATTTTAGATAAATTTCATGCTATGTGTTCCTTATTTTGTTTGGGTAATGCCTCATAAGTAGGATTTTTGATTAATTTAATTTTAATTGTTTCTTATTTTGTTTGGATAATGCATTGTATTAAGATTTCTGGAATTAATGTGAACCTATTACTAAATTATAATGGGGCAATTATGAAAATAATGAATTTATTATCACAACTGCTGTTAGAATGAGTACTGAAACAGACTCTAATGACCTGATTCTCCATTGCCTTCACTGATACATCAGAGGAAAACACTGTATGGAGTAGGAAACCTTATATTCAAACAATTTTAGATTTGGGGAGAACTTTCAGAACTTAATACTTACCTGAAATGTCAGGTGAATGTTTATTTTGGAACAGAAGACCTTTACTGATCAGGCTGAATACAGAGGCCAAACTAATAAACAGTGCTTCAGCACTTGTTCAGATTTTTTTTTTGTCTGTAGACTTTGAACACTTTCTTGAGGCTATATAATGAAAAATCAAGGATAGTGTATTTGCTCTTCTCTGTGCTGTCAGGGAAAGGAAGGAGTTTTTACATTGGATTATGTGAGATAGTGATTGAAAAAAGACACTTTCTGTCACTTTGTGTCCCATTTGAAAGGGACAATGTTATTATCCAGTTGTCTCACTTTAGAATAAAGTCAGTTGTGGAAACAAGACCTGATCTGACTGCCTTTTCTTTGTGGAGTCCTGGATGTGGTAACAAGTCATTGCATGAATACAGGCAGACATGCTGGGCTATTACTTGCAACTGGAGTATTTCTGCCCCCCCCCTTTTTTTTTTGTTCTCTCCCTCTTTGTTTGAGCAAGTTCTGCCTTTTGGGGAAGTTCTGCTGCTCCAAGTTGCCCAAACTTCAGTGTTTGTCTATGGTTGTGATGATGAGTTCCTGGAGATGAGAATCTCTCTCTATACGAAACAGCAAGGAATCTGTTTTAAACAGTGGTCTAAATGATCCTTTTGCTTTCTCTGAGTCACTATCAGGGTTTGTTTGCATGTTATTCATGTTTCTCCAAGGGCTTCTCTACTTCCTGTTACTAAGATTTTATTCTGGTATTTGGTAATTCATAAATCTCAGCAAGAAACAGTAGCAGGAGGCCTGATCTAGGCATGGCCACCTAGAAAAATAACATAAAATGTTATTGTAGGAAAAACATAGAGATGGAAGCCTCATCCCTCATTTAAAACTCTGGGCTGGACTTGTCCCTGCTGACTTGGCCTTCGGACCATGGTGGAAGGCTTGTTTCTTTAAAGGATCTTTTTGAGGAAGCAGAGCTATTCCTTAAGAAGTTAGTCTCCTWAATATTCTCTCTGGAAATGGGTACTAACTGATGCGCTGAAAATGGTGGTGATAATAACTTTCCTATTGCTGCCTGACTTGTTACTCGGTGCCTTAAGTCTACTCCAGAAGGAGAGAGCTCTGTCTCTTGCTGCTGGTGGGTAAGCGATCCAGCTCCTTGGTTTTCCCAGCTGGAGGAATCCGATTCCCTGCAGCCCTGGATACTGGGAACGTGCTGCTCGGGGATCCTGTTTGGGGAGCAGGGAAGAGATCTCTGGGATACCCAGGTTTTCACAGCCCTGGCGGGGCTCGTTGGCTTGAGCATCGTGGGATGGACGGGGAAACGGCAGCATGTCTCGCTGCTTAGGACGGGGGATCGGCCAACACCAGCAAACACATGGTGCAGTCCCTTTCAGGGCCGTCTTGAAAGCTGCCAGCTGTTTTCTTCCTTGCGATGCAGGTGATCCTCAACGCTTCTGTAAAGGCTCCTCTTCCTCGCTGCTGCAGCGCTGTCTGGGGCCTGGAACCTGGGCGCTCGCTCCCGAGCAGAGCGGGGAGGGAGCGCTGCGGGCCCCGGTGCCGCCGGCCTCTCGCTGCGCGCCTGCGGTCGTGGCTTGCTTCGCGGGGCCTCATCCAGGGGCTCGCGGAGGTGAAAGCGTGTCCCTGCAGAGGGGACACGGCTGCTGCACTTGGTGGGTTACGCGGCTCTGGAGTTGAAACTCATCGCTTATCTCTACCGTCTCGGTGACGCTTGCTCCCCTCCGGGCCCTGGGGTTGTGCCAGCAACGTGAGCGAGTGGGTCCCATCCCCTCTGTTTGCCGTTTGTTTTATTTGGTGTGTTGTTAACCTTTACTCAGTGCACTTATTTACTTCAGGTTTTAATAGTGTGGTAAGGTCACCACAAATTTGGTGGGAGGCATTTTAAGCACTTGCAGCAATAAATCACAATGTACATCACTGTCGCACAGGTTATCCAGAACCAGAGAAATCCAATTTGGTCCATAATATGAAGGCCAAATAAAGCCAGGTATCACAGTGAGAAAGCTTTGACGTATAGCTCTAAAAGAACCTACACACTTCTCCTCTATAAATTAACAGCTATTTTGCAGAGCTGACAAATAGCTGATATTCTTGGAACTGGTCCTGCTCGTGTCTTTTTTTTTCTTCTCCCTCCCCTCTTCCATTCCAGCCTCTTGATCTTTCCCTTTTGAAAATGCAAAGAGAAGAAAAAGCAGGGTGATCTCTAATGTGGGTTTTAAAACACTGGTGGTAGGGGCAAATCTTGCAAGTACAATGAACTTGCTGGTAGTGCATGAAACCCTAAAACCTCGGGGACTCGTCTCTGCAGGAATATGTTCTTATCTTTTCCTTTCTACACTGAAAAATTTTCTTTGACAAGAGAGCCTTTGCTGGTGTAGGATCAAAACAGCCTGCAGGTCATCCTAAGAGCTGCAGAGTCTTAGTGACCAGAAATGAATAGTGGCAAGCTCTATTCAAGGGCTGTAGATAAAGCACAAGCGAACGTGTCATGGGCCACTAAACTGCGCTGGCCAGGAAATGGGCTTGATAACCCAGCATATATATCCCGCTTTAATTCCTGTTGGTTTATGGTCCCTGCAGTATCCCAGGAGCCCTGTCGGTTTTGTGACCTTACCCCTGCCTTTAGTCGAGCAGAACTGAAAGGGTGGTTGAGAGCGGGGGGAAGAGGGGGAGGAACGAGTTACCTACAGGCAGTGGTGTTGGACTCCTGAACTCTCTAAATGACCCAGAAGGAGATGGATGTTGCTGATGTGTAAAGCCTGCCAACCACCTGGGTTTGAAGCTAACATTAAAAGTTAAATGCCAGCTTCCATGGTATTAAAGGTGGAATAAAAAAAGATTGTACCTTACCTCATTAAGAGGGAGAAAAAGGTGGAGGCCTCGTAGAGCTGGGCAATGCCGCTGCCACGAAGTGCAGAAACAGTGCCAGGAGGAAGGACTGTCTCCTGCTTTCTCCTTCATCTGGGCAGTAATGGAAGAAAACCTCCTCTTTTGGAGTGAGAGACAATACCGTGATGTCTGCCAGACTTGCCAGGGAGCAGTGTGTGGCTTGGCTGTGTCAGCAGCGTACCTGATGGATGCTCAAACGCAGCTTCTATAAAAATAGGCAAGTCGGGTTTTGCCAGCTACTGCTGCCTCCCCTCGCTCAGTGTCAAATATTCCCCACAAGAGAAACTCCCTGAGTGATGGAGAAAAAGCAGCAAGAGCTCATCAAAGTCTGGAGCTATCTATTTTGTGTAAATAAAACATTTTCATTATGGAAGAATGAAGGGGGATGGCTGAATTTTCATGGGCTGTGTGCAGGGCCAGCTTCCCTCTCATCATCGCATCGATGAGCACAAGCAAGCATTGCTGGTTCTGTCATTTTAATCTCAAGACTTTGACTCACGCCTTTCTGAAGGCTGTAGGTCCTAGAAACATGGGTTTTATTTCTGTTTGGATTTGTTTGTTTTAAAGGCAAAAGCCTCTTGCCCTCATCCACATTAGATGAGCATCATGAATATCTGACCTACTGGCATCAGGATGGGAGGAAACCTTCCCTTCTCCCTCCCACCCTGCCCATGACATCAGGACTTTTATTGAAGTATATATAGTTTTGGAGCACTGGGGCTGGGAATACTAAATGAGCAAACAGCTGATGCACAGGACCTGTATAACAAGGTGGAGTCCCCCTAGCACAAGCTGAGTAGTCTATCACTGCTATTAAAATTGGAGAGTAGTGGGTCAGGGGTTTAGATGAGCTGGACAAGCAATTGCTGCAACTTACCATAAGTGCAAACTCTAACTGTCGCTGGGAGAGAACGCGAGAGTAATGGGTCGCTGGAAACTTTTGGCACTGAGAGAGGAATTCATCACTGCATGTATCTATTGCCTAAATGGGACACTTGCCTTTAAATGGGGTCACCACTCCCACCCTGAGCGCAATGTCCTGGGCTCCAGCAGTGATCAGTACCCAGMTGCCTGAAAGCCCTGGCTCCAGAACATTTTGTCTGCAGAATAGTCTCACTCGGTCTTTAATGCCTTACTATTCCGATCATCCTCTTTTAATTTTTGCTGACTAACTACATCCGTAACTTCTTTGCTCTAGTAAAAATCTGCTTAATGCATAGCCATGTTGTAAAGTGAAGCTACAGTTCCAACACGCCTAATCCTAAAAGAGGCATTTGTTCAAAAAAAGTTCCATTTTCCTAGGAAATGTGCTTTGATTTGTGAAACAGAAAATGTATTCATTTAACTGAGCCATGCATGTGACAGGTCACTATTTCACCCTTCTGGTGCAGTAAAAGTTTATTCTTTTAATAGGTTTATTGCTTTTCAGTTATTCACTTCCAAAGGACTCACTTGAGTGCTGCAGCTCTGATTGGGAGTACAGAAAATTAATTCTTTTTATGGTAGTCTATTCCTTTCACAAGTCCTTGTTTTAAGTGCAGCTCAACTGTATTGCAAGTAACAGTATGTGGTCCTAGAGGGAGTACCCAGGCTCTAACTTAATATCATACTAGAGGCCTTACAATGTCAGCACTGCCAAGTCAAACTCTTCCTTCTGAGCCCTCCTTTGTATCCCAAAGGGAATTGCCCATGGATCTCAATAAAATACCACGCTGGCTGCTTTCAGTCTGTGTGGTTGTTACTGGGTGTGTGGATTCATGCTGATTCTGTTTCATGTTTCCCAGTCCTGGGCCCCATTAATAAAAATGAATGTCCAGAATGAACACTTGTCTTAAACAAGAATTTGTAGTAAGTAGGAAAGCACTGCAGGCAGAAGTCATCAGTTACTGCCAGAGTATGACGCTGAGATATTCTGCTGCAAATGCACCAGGTCTCATGGCAATATTCTGAGCTCTCTTGCTGATTTGCACCCAGTCCCTAGTGATCCTGCTTTATGGCCTGTGGCACGCTCAACTCAGTGCCTTGGGAAAGGACTCCTAAGTTCCCAAGGTTGGACTCGGGTATGGTGCTGTGTGCTGTTCCCTTTGCTACCCCTTCACCCTTTGGTGCTTTGTGAGAGTTTTAGAGGGATAAAACCTTACAAATCTTGGTTTAGTGCTTGTAGAATAGGTTTAAATGGGAATGATGGTCTTATTGATTATAACAGAAAATGACCTATATTCTGCAGGGGGTTAAAACCGCTCTGTCTCTACAGTAGCACCAGGATCCATCTGCTCGTTGCTCTGGAGGACTAATCAAAACTTCACAGAGCTCTTTTTTCCTCTTCATATTTTGCAGAGCTATTCCATTTTCCCTTCCTAATTTCCCCCTCCTCTGGCTAATTTTCTCTGGATAGACTTCCCCTGTCAGTGAGAGGAGATGACCTGGATCTGGTGCGTCTTTTCTGGAGAGAACAGCGGGTTCCCAGCAGTTGAGCTGATTCCACTTATTCTCCATAACATTTAAAGCTAGGCATGGTTCAGCAGAACTCAACTGCTTAGGCCCTCGAGAGAAAATCCCAAGCTCTGAGATGCATCTCTGTTGTTGTGTTTCATGCTTTGTGAACTGAAGTGCCCGTCAGGATTTCTTGCAAGCTGTAGGGATGAGATAATACTCTCCATCTTGCTTTGGGATGGCAACGAGGCACAAACCATTAAATGACGACTGGCTCCATTTCAGTTTGCTTGTGTCACGTTGGGATCTGATCCCATGGGAAATCAGAGCTTCGGTTTATCAGGTGCAGCACTAGATCCTTACATACTTACACTGAGCAGTGCTTTGGCCTGCAGGATAGCCAAGACAGAGAGCAAGAGACAAAAATAACATGTGCCCTTTTCTGTAGGGGATTTGAGGCAGATGGAGAGCAGGAGCAGCCCTCCCCAGGGAGCGTGCGGTGTGGACGCTGGCCCGGGCAGCCTTGAGGCTGGAGGCTCTTCCCTGAGCTGGGGACTAGTTTTGAAACAACCACTTATTCTTGTTTACGCTGGTACTATTTCTGCATTGTCAGCAGTCGAGTTCCCAAACTTTTACAGCGGGAGAGAAGCAACCGTACGACCCGAATCCATCCGAATGCCCCCTTCCTGCCCGCGGGGCTCGCGCCGTGCTCTCGGCACAGAGATCTGCAGGCAGTGTTCAGTGAAAGACAGGAATGGCACGATCTCTGGGTGTCGTCTGCAATTACACTTGTGATCATTGCTTTGCTTTGAAAGACATTGTGGAAGTAGGGACTCTCTGAACCGTCAGTTGTTTTCAAGAGTTGTATCATAAATGGGTGGTTGTTTGATATGGTAGGAAGAAGAAAACCAGAATTCTCCCAAATCGCTTCTGGTTCTCCCATTAACAAAAGGGCTCCCTTTAAAGGTGGCTTTATTAATTGGAGCCCACCATCATCTTTTAATCACAGGGGAAAGTGAAAAGATATTGGCCCCTGTGTGGCCCTGGCTACAGAAGGAACAGGTGGCTACAGACGGAACAGATAGCTACTGTCTGCGAAATTGAGCACTTTCCATCAAAACCTAATTAAATTAGCCCAGATTCCATAACTAATACAGCTAGATCTCCCTTGTACCTCCCAAGAGAAGCCCCGTCTAAGTTGAGTGCACCAGGAGACCGTATTTGGAAATGAGGCAATTACTAGTTTAATTCAGTCATCCAAATAATTTTGCAGAAGTAGAAATGCCAGCCACCAGCGGAGGTGGCAGCGGCGTGTGCTGGACTCACTGGACCAGCGGCAGGGGACTGATGGGCCTGTCCACACGGTGGCCACTGGCAGTGTCCGAGCCACCCTTTGCTGAAAGTAGCCTGTCGGTCTGTTCCTCCCTACTTTTCCCAGTGGGTTTTTTATTTGCCTTCGGCATGATAGCATCCAAGGGCCATAATCGCACCGGCCGCAAGAACCTCCTGAGCTGCAGTGGCCGCTCTGTCAGTGGAGCTCAAGGGAGTGCGGAGAGGATCCGCCCAGGGCCCCCAGAGAGCAACTCGCTAACGGGTCAGTGAAGAGAAGTAGTCGTGACACCTAAATTAGGATCTGATAGTAGCTAGTTTGACTACAGCCTTAAGCACTGCCATGAAATGCATTCAGTGACCTGTCACATGCAGTTTGCTGTTCTGCTCATCCTCTTCCCTGGAGACAACTGTGTGCACAATGAGGGTTTTTTGTAGTGGTAGGAATTTCTTAAACAACCGCACGCCCATCTCTACTGGAGAAAGCAAACAAGTGTGGAGAGGTGGAGCAGAGATCAGGGAGCTCTGCGATGGTCTGTTCATCGTACAGAAGCTATTGCCTTCGTTGCCTCCCTGTTTGGTTCCCAAGAAGGCAGTCTCCTACACCTAACCCAAGGAAAGAAATGTGCTTTCCTTCAGAAATATGCTTTCCTTCAAGCTTGTTGGCTTTCCCACCACAGCCAACGCAGCTAGTAATGCAGTGACAGACAGTGCAGGCTTGCACATGCCTTGCTCTTCAGCCGCTTGTGTGCCASGACTCCTGAAAAGCCCTATAGTGCTGTAACTTTAATAAAAGAAACTTGTCATAACACTTGTTTCCTTCCTCAGAGAAAATTTGTGTGAAAGAAAGAACATCTCAGCACATTTTTTGTTGTTGTTGTTGTTGGCTCCAGAGCTCAAATATGATTTTAAAATGTAATCATGGATGCTTCATGCCTTACCAGGCATCCACATCCACCTTTCTTCAAAACAGTGACTGTCTGGCAGGTGCAAGAAGTGCTTGTAAAAGAAATTCTCTAATTCTTTAACCAGTATACACTTCTTTTGTTTTCCATGTAGTAAACACAGCAGTAAGGAGAGGCCGTGCTCCCTGGAACTGTCCCGCTTACTCCAGTGCTGAGAGATTCTTCTCCCACTGAAATGTCCCTGGATTTACTAGTTATTTTGTTAGAGAAGAACGTGTAAACTGCGCCTGCGCAGTCATCCTTGGGGACTTTTCCACAGACATAGAAACACATGTATGCAAAGCTTACACTTCATTTTTTTGTGTGTTTGTTCTGCATCTCGCTCTTTTATAGGAATCAGATCTGGGTTTAAATATTTTCATTTATCCAACCTTGTGTTAATATTTGTGAGGCAATGAGTCTCCTGTAACAGTTACTTGGTAACTTGCTGCTGCTGTCTCTTCGATAGTATCTGTACTGACTGTGCTGCCTTCCTGTGACAATGGTTTTTAGGTGCTTTATGGCACCCTTGTTTCCTTGCACCGGTGGATGTGCCTGCCCCATCCATACTCAGCTTATCCTAATTTTGATTGATTTCCTGAGTCCCTTTACCTGGTGATAGTCTTTCTACTGGATGCCTAAAACTTTCGCAGCTGCTTTTTAGAAGACATTTGGGGGTGGTTTTTGCCTAGCACTTGCAACTCTATTTTAGCATTGCCATTATGTTCAAGTACTAGTTTTCTGTTTCACTTTGTTCAGTGTTGACCCCCCCGCCAAGTGATTGCTGTGAATGATTTTTCACTTTCCTCGTATTTATGTCTCTTGGCAGGCTTCTCTGGGTTGKTATGGTAGGTGGGCTACCTTCCTGAAATGCTGGCTTTTTACCATGATGATATTTCTTGATATCTGACCTGCGAGGATTATATATATATTTGTCACCTGGCCTGACCTGCTATTTTTGCCAGGCTGTTCCTCTTGCCTGTAGCCTCGTGGAGGATGTGCGCAGTAATCCCGTGTCACTGGCAAGCTCTCGGGCTTGCAGGTGTCTCCAGGACGCCGCAGGAGTCCAATCTGCCTCTCCGAGCTCCTGGTCTTTCTCCCGTCTCTGACGGTGCCAATGAGCGGCGTATGCCCAAGCAGAAAAGCCTGGCTGTTCGCTGTTGCAGTCTACTTTGCATCTGAGCACTTRGATATGCATGGCGGTGGGGTGGGAACCCTCAGGCTTTTCATGTTAATGTTATGGGAGGTTTTGTGCAATAAACTGACCATTGCAAGAGAATTATTTAGACAATAAATAGCTGAAATTCCCCTTTATTGCAGAGAGCTAACACAAATCCTGTGCAGCGTGCAAGTCCTTGAAGTTGGATGTAATTGAAGTTTAAGGTGAGTCTAGATTTTGCTCTGGCTTTCTGTCTGGAATGGATTGTGGCTGTTTTTATATTTATAATTAAAATATCTGCTTTAAAGAAACAAAGTCAGCTGAATCTATTTTTCACTGACATTTGTCATTTGAGGCATTTCTTTTTTGCTGGTACACATGAATAATTCAGGCAAAATAACTTGTGACCTTTTGGTGATGCACAACAGTAAACTTATCTTGGTTTGATAGTTTTTACTTTAATTAAAAATAATAGTCTTTCCTTCACTGTTTCTTGCGTTAGAGCAAGTCTTGGATCCAGACCTGTAGTCAGAGGTGTGATATCAGGACACTTAGTGGTTTTGAAACTGAGTTAGGTAACCTTGGCTGTCCGTCACTTCAATCGAGGCTTGAAGTGAAATAAGACATGTGGGAGCACTTAAGAGGTAAATATTCAGTGCTGTATATGGGAAGTTTAGCCATCCACATGATTGCCATTAATGCTAATGATGGTTGTGAAGCTAAGTTCTYATGCATCAGGTTGCAAAATTACCCTTCTGGTGCTGCTAGAGAGTCTCTTGAGATTCCCTCTTCGCTTTGTGCTATCAGCCAGAGCACCTGCCTCTCCTCCAGAGTCCCCCATGGGATCCACTTCATCGCTCTCTTGTAATGTGTCTCGTTATCTAGGGTGTTTCATCAGTGTTTACCTTAAGGAGAGGATCTAAATAATCCTGCCAAGGCATAATAATAAAAATTGGACAGGACAATAAACAATGACTGTAAAGCAGTTTCTGCTTTTCTGGTACCCAATACATGGAGCGAGGCCCTGCCAGCGATCACTTAGTACCACTGTGTTCAGGAGAGCGGGGTAAGAGTGCTCGAGGGTGATGATCACAGGCATGCTTTTATTATTCTAGTGTCCTCGGAGCAGCCTGACTTCACAGGCCAGATAAGCCTTCTGCACGGATGGTCATCATTAGANAAAAAAAAAAAAAAAAAAAAAAAGACACCACACAACCTAACTTCTGTATCTGGAGGAGCAGTTTCTACTAACTACTTAAAACTACCTGTGTACAGTTTGGTCGATCCAGCAGCAGCAACTGCCGAGGATCACCAGGTTCTCCAGCCGGGGCTGATCTGTGCATCTGAAGTAATGATTAGGGTCCCGTAGCTAATTCGTGCGCAGCAGGAGCTGCCAGGGGGAATCTCCAGCACAGTCTCAAAACCTCTTCTTGTAGAGCTCTTGTAACAGCCAGTGGTTCTGTTGTGAAGCAGCTGGGAGCCTGGTCAGCCTGTTGCCTCTGGTCAGTCCGTCGCCCCGGCAGAGAKCAGCTGGGGAATTCCTGGACCTCCCAGAACGCTGATGACTGAGTGCACATGGGGATAGCCGTGATACCTCGTTACACCACTCTTGAAGCTAGAATTTCCTACTTAGATCAAAATTATTACTTAAATTCCACAGATCTTGTCATAGACTCAAAGGCAGGTTCTGGTTTTTGTGCCTGCTGGGAATCTGTAAGGAGCTCGGGAGTCTACCCGCTAGGTTAGCAGGTTGTTAGTAGGTTGAACTTAGTCATCTGCAACTAGATGGTTTCAGGTCGTACTCAGTATCACTATGCTACAATGTGTAGCTTATTCATACCATTAGTCACTGCATCCATGTAAGATTAGCCAGCAGCCTTCGATAATCACTTAACCAAGAGCAGGTAAGCCTTGTACAGGGGAAGTTGCTGAATTGAATATGGATGATGGAAAATGATTTCCCCCTGCTTCCTTATGTTGCTGATCAGATCTGAGAGTCGCTTGCTTTCTTCTTCAGTGAATTTTATTACAATGGTGTCTGCACAGCCTCTGATCAAAGGAATAGAGTCATGGAGCAGCAGTGAGATAGATCACAGAAAACATATTCCACAGTTTCACATCAGTTTTTCATTGTGTTGTTGGTCTCACTGGGAAATATCAGTATAGCATCAAAAGTTACCAGGTGTAGGATAAGTGCTGAGGACCCATCCATGGACCCATCGCTAGCAGGTCTCTAGGGCTGGGAGACGCCTTGCATTCCCGCAGCTCAGAGGGGAACCCAGTAGCCGGTATGTAAGCTTTGCTGAACTAGAGGATTTGTCAAGGGCTGTTTAAGTTGGCCTTATTTGTTTCAACTTATCATTCAGACCCAGCATGATGGTCATCACAGCCAGATAATGCRACCCTTCTAGGTATGCTTGACCGTTGCTGACGGATTACAAATTTGGGCTGGATCTGGAGCTTGAACTACAGGCATGATTCAGTGAAGGCACTGAGTTACTGCTTCGTTGTAGATATGTCTCTCAGTTCGGCTCTAGATGTGGCGAGAAATAGCCTGGCCATAAGAAATGGTGACCGTGGAAACGGATCTCTGCTTTCTAGGATGCCCCAGCCAGCTTCACGCCGACTATACGCTGCTTAACAGCATCGGGGCTATGTCATCTTTGATGTAATCTACCAAACTCATTGGCAATACACCAAGAAGGGATCTCATCCTAACTTCGGTTTTCTTGCCTACTTAAGCATGTTTACTTACCTTTGCCAAAAAGATGGTGCATAAAAATTGCTTTTATTACCAGAAGGAGCAGTTTGCAATAAAACCTGTCTCCTTGGGTGCACTAATTCTGTTTTACGAAGAAAGAACATATTGTTTTAATTAATCATATGAAAGCAAAATTAGCATGATTATGTGAAAGGTGCTGTAAATCATTCTGATCCACATCATTGAACAAAGAGCACTTAGTTATTCCAGAGTTGTTAAAGATTTTATCTACCCAAGTGAAAATTCAATTAGCACAACCTAGTCTCATACAAAACTAAGGATTCTGACTGCAGGAGAAACTTTGTGTGTGAATACTACCTTGTGCCAGTTTGATAAATTACTGTAATTAACTGTATCCCACGCAAGCTAAACAAAATTTACAGAAATGGTGTTGTACAAAAGAAATATCTCGTCTCCCATTCTTATGGAGACTATTTGAATTTCTACCTAATATTGCTCCAAACATCACATTCTAAATCAAGGTAAAAAATACTGCCAACAAATGCAGACAGCTCTGAAGCTCCTTGTTTTGGGGTTTTTCCTCTTGCTGTATAAGAAACACTGCACTTAACATATTTCAATTAAGCAACTTGAATTCAATTAGTTAACCCAAGACATTAATAGCGATAGGCAAACTAAGAAAGAAATGAGATTTCTTGGGAAAAGTGCTCTGTTCTTATTCCTAGTCYAGCAGGGAGACTTCTAAAGGTGTTAAAGGGGCAGAAATGATGTGTATGGCAAGTTATCTCAGAATACACCATCTTAATGGAAAAATAAGTATACAAACAAATGGGTTGTGTTCCTGGACCTGTGCTCCCTCACCTGCTAGTTATATTTGTCAAGTTTAGGCTGACCTCTCCTCGTGCAGGGAAAACCATCTGTTGGTGTCTGCAGGTTCTTTGCAGCACGTAACCCAAGTGCTGTATTGACACAGTGCTTTGGTTTGAGGCCGGTTTCTGTGTTACTAAGGTGTTGCAAAACACCTTATTAAGCAAGTAGTATGTCCTGTTCTAGTGAGACCAGGCAAGCAGGGGCGAAGTGGCAGTTTTAAGTGCTTTAATATTCCAGGGAGGGTTTTCCTTCTATAGAGCACCCCATGTCTTCTGCGTTTTGTGTATATGGGGTTAGACACGATATGCAGTATCCCGTAGTCAGATGTAACCGTGTTTGGGGCAGATTGTCTTTACTTCCAAAAATACTGCYCTGGGCAAAGAACAAAGAAATTTCAGAATAATCTACCATGTTTAGATTGGACCATGCGTATCAGGGAAGGAAGTCTTGCAGGATCTTGAAGGTAATTGCTATATGTTCTTGTCAGAAGTCCTCTTACCTAGAAAGGACCCCGTAGTGCCTGGGCCTCCTTTCTTTATCTCGTCTTAGATGCTCTTTCCCACTGAGAAACAGGAAAAACATTCATGATGAGATTGTGCAATCTGAAGGAGGAAAGGGAGGATGAAAACCACCTTTCTTTGCTGAATGCTTGGGTGTGAAATTGTGTCCCCTTTCTTGTTTCAGTGGTTTTCTTTCCTTTTGGGGGAGGAGGGGAAATGGGTAGGTTTTTTTTTTTAAAATTCCTTTCAAGTTTAACTTGCAACTGGAGACTGCTCTGCTTGCCGAAGATGACGTGTAGAAGGTCTGGTCCTTGAGGAGCTCTGTGCCCGTGCGGGAGTACGGTGCTAGACTGGCTGACTTAYGGGGGGGTTCTGCTGTTTTGGATGAAAACAAAAAATCCAAACATGAAGTCTGAGGAAAGCCTTRATTTCTAAAATGGACCAAGTATGTGTCCCTGGACTTGTAACCCTGCAACTGAACTTTGTGGTAGATCTGGGCCTGTATGTTAAAAAGAAGAAACTTGCTGGACAAGATCCCTGTGTATCAAACCTGTTGCACTGAATTTTTTTCTCCCCTTGATTCAGAGGGAAAAAGCTTTGCTAACTGCAGAATTGCTGGCATTGCTTCCTGTAGTACCTGAAAGTGTCTTGGAGGTCTCCCAAACATTTAATGGCCTGGTCTGATACTGCTGCTGTTACAGCTCAAGCATGGAGAGTCCTGGGGTGAGATCCGCAGCTGGAATAGATGGGCATTGCTCTGATGGAAGTCAAAGATCTCTGCCAGCCTGCATCAGCTGAGGAGCTGCCTTCTGATTTTTATTTTTATTTTTATTTTTTTTCCTTAAGGAAAATGTGGGCGAATGTAACTGCTAGCCAAAAAGGATACAACTGGCTGTAGATTCAGGCAAGGCAAGTACAAGCTTGGCAGGGGGAGTGAGGCGGAGAGGATTTTAGCAAATATTTGAAGGAGCTGTCACTGTAATTTAGATTATTTAAGTGAAAACATTTACCCACAGTAGAAGTAAAACCTGGCTGTGCAGCTAAGGCTCCATTTCAGCCTGTTCCCTGGGAGGTGAGTGGGGAGGAATTCTGTTTCCTATTTATATATTTAAAAAAAAAAAGAAAAAAAGAGAGGGGGTGGTAGGCAAGTCCCCAGCCTCCCATGCTGGGAGAGGATCACTGGGATCCAGCGGCTGCATCCCGCTGTCTGGCTCCCTCCTGACCTGCCGCAGCTCCAGGTCCTTCCCCRCGGGAGCTGCCAGTTTAATTTCAACTCTGCTGGATTTCAGGCTCCCTCCTCTTAATCCCCACTTATTTCTTTAAACAGAAATGGTCAACAGCTCTGGCTGGGGGCGGATTAGCGAAAGCGTTGTGTGTGTTAGCAGCAAGTGACCCCTTCGTGCGGAAAAACCCGYGGCGCGTTTCTGCTCGGTGCCAGATTAGCCTCGCCGTTCCCTGCCGAGTGAGGAAACGGGTCATTGCTAACATTTAATATTGTTTCCCCAAGATGGGCTGCGGCTGCCTGCGGCCCGCGCGGCTCCGCGGCGTTCAGGGCTTGTCACTCCTAAACCTCCGTGCTTTTCGATGCTAGGGATGATACTTTTACAGAGCTAAAGCGGGTCAGTGGGGTTTTTCTTGTTTTGTTTTGCGTTTCTTTTCTAAACCTTTTCAGATGTCGGCGTGCATTCCTTGCTAAGACAAAAGTTCATTTCATTCCAGTAAGGCTTGCTGGGTTGTGAACCTAATCTGTTATCCTTTTGCTTCTCGCTTACGGCCTGCGGTGGGCCCTCGTGAACTGGCTGCCTTAAACATCCCAATCTTAGGGCAAACTTTTGGGGAATAGTTTTCCATTAATTGTCCTTTTAACGATGTCAGTTGTCTTTGCCGATTTCCGAGTCCTCTCAGACATGCTGCTAAGCACCAAACGRGAAGAGGTAAGACTGTCCGCTTGCTTGGTTTTGCGTGGATGGCGCATGCAAAGTATTTCTTTTGCAATAGAAAGGACATACAGCAAGGAGCTAGCCCTGTTCCCCACCCCAGTTCAAGGTTTTGCAAGTAAATTACCAAAAATGTAGCTCCAGCAAGGCTCTGCCRCCTCTGTGCGTGCTTGTGCGCTCACGCAAGAGGGCATGGGCAGCCAGCGAGGCACATAAAAACGGAGCGGGGGCCAGAGGTTGCGCCTGAACACGCGCTGCCTCCGCTGCTGGTGTCYGCTGGTAGCGCCGCGGTGAGGTCCATCTTGTGGTCAAGCTCTGGGCCCTTGTGCTTAAATCTTGGGTTCAAGCCGCTGCGTAAACTTGTGCGGGTGGGTGTCTTCCTCGTTAATTGAAAAGCAATGCTGACGCAGACAGTGGTTCCCCTCCCCATCTCTAACACCGGCCTAGAAATCAATCATGTACTGAATATTTTATGTAACTTTTCCTCCTCCCCCTCCCCCCCCATACACTTCCTTGCTCCGTTTTCTGAACAAACATTAACTTGTACAATTTTACTGGCTGTCAGGCTGTGGTGGAGTTTATTTGGCTAGTCACTTTTTGTTTTGCAAAATTAATTAGCTAAGGATAGACTTAAGTGACTGTGGAAGTCAACAAGGAAACATTACACTCTCATTAGCTGAAATAATACAGTTGCTCTCATGTAATCTGCAGAATCTCCACCAATGAGTGAGACGGATGCACGCGAGAAGAGAGGGAGCCTCCCAGTGACYGCTCTCCGCGGGGAGAGGCGATGGGACGGCCGGTTGTCACTGATATGCTGCYGGCGCAAAGGGCGTCCCTTTGGCCAGAGCTGCGGCGAGGATGCTGCTCCGGCCGCTCAGGAGCGCGGCCGGTGCCTTGGCAGCATCTTCAGATGCTTTCCTGCCATGCTGCTCCTCCCGTTGCTGAAGGGTCGCGTCCCCCACCCCAGCACCGTGTATTTCCCACCGCATAAGGGGTTGTCCTGGTTACGCGGTGTTGCCGAAGGGTGTATCTGCTGCGTGAACGGGCGTAATTACTATGCTACGTCCGTGGCAAGCGCAGGGTGATACTGCGGAGCTCTGTCCTCTTGCGTTACGGGCTGCAGAGCGCACCTTGAGCAGTGACCAAAAGTCAGCTGAAACCTGTTAGAGCTGAGTATTTTGGCTGCGTGTCCGAGAGCTCATTCGCTGCGCGTGGCAGGCGGCACGGGCAGCTTTTCCTGTAATGGCAGGAGCGAGCTGGGTGGAGCGAAGGTCAGATTTGAGCATTTGTATCAATTTCTAAAGCATGGGAAAGTGCTGTGTTCAAAAAAAAAATCAATGGGAGGCTAACGCTATAGTGGTGTGCGAGTGGCAGCTGTGCAAGGGAGAAAGGAGAAAACTCTATTGGAAGAAAAAACATAAAAGAGCAGCGGAGAGCAGCCTAAATGGAAGGAAAAAAATTGTTCCATCCCTTCTGCTACAAGTGCAGGGGGATGGAGAGGAAAGGGAAAGGAAAAGGTAAAAGAGAAAAATCAAATGGGACAGAAAAACCAACCACAGTCTGTGTGGTAAGCGGGTCTGAGCCTGTGTTTTGGGTTATGCTTGCAGGCATGATTTTGGGCACTTTGGGCTTCTTTTTTGTCATCATAAATGCTATCATTTAATAATTCTGAATGGGTTTCCTGTTGGGAGGAGTGAAAAAGGCAGATTTTAATTGGAGGAAGGTGGGATTTCAGTGTCACGCTAGGTTTAATAACCTGAAAAATAGGTTCTTGGGCCCCCTCCTTTACCAAATCAGAACTCATCGCTCTGTGTGGAGATGGCAGCTGTGGAGACCTGATGTAAATCTTACCTGTGGGAGGATGATGTGCCACTGCTCCTAYGGCAAGAGCAAGCCACAGCCTGAGCAGAAGAGTGATCAGATTCCTGGGAGACGAGCAGCTGGGGGGACCTGACGGAGACGAGCTGGGAGGCGCGGATCGGGGCGGATGAGTGCTGTCTATAAATAATTACAAAGGAATACGACGCAGAGGAGGGAAAGGACAGCAAACGGTGCCAAGGACAAAAATGCACGGCCAGGGAATACACTCGGAGGTGGATTGAATCGTACAGCAAAACCCAGATCGGAACAGGGGAGGTTCTGGGGTTACAGCAGATAACGATTCGCCTCCCCTGGAGAGCGTCTGGAACGAAAGGCACTCAGTGAAAGTGGTTTATAAACTGTAGACTGGACTGAATTCCCACTGAGCCCTATGGAATTGCTTCCATTTATTTATTATTATTTTTTTAATGAGCTGATTGGGCCTTGAGGGCCACGTTCTGATCCCTTGCTCTCTGTGATGTTTCCTTACTCTGTTGGACCAGCACAGCCGTTGATTTCAGTCAGACTGTTTGAGCACGAAGACTGTTAATTGTGAGTCAGGATATTCCTGTTGTTGTTTAGGCTCATAAGCTGCCACAAGATAAAGGTCCTCTTTGCTTACTGAAGTTTTAAGAAGCTGTTACCAACACGGATAACTTCCCAGTGCAAGGCAGGCTACGATTATAGCCTGGAGAATTATACTTTATGGAAAGATGGAGTGTAGAGAGAATTGAACCTATTTGCAAACCTGGGGAGAACTCAGAACATGTTTTCAGCTGAGAAATCAAGACTTTGAAGAAGGAAAAAGAAAAAAAAAAAAAAAAAAAAGACTTCTTAAAGCAAGACTCCCCAAACTTTTGCTTCAAAGCAGCATAAGAAATTCACCTACATTAACATTACTTAGATCATGCATCTAATTTTTTTAATCTGATAATGAAACCAAGCAATTAGTTTGTCCAATGTTTGTGGTTGATTCACGTGTTGTTTTTTGTTTTTAAGCTTGAATTTGAGAAGACAATTTTGTCCCCAACACCTTAACTAAAAAAACCCTGGCTTTCAGCTGACAGTAGCAGGACCCTGAGGCAGCAAAATGCCATTAGCAGACACCACGCAGAGGTCAGGTTTTGACCCCCATCTCTGGAGTGCCACTGGCCCTCTAATTCTTGCAGGGCTTTTTCAGACCTTCTAGTTAGGCAATGCCGGGACACTGGTGCCTGAATGACTTAGACAAGGGTATTGCATATCAGCATCACTGCTTGCATCTTTTTGGGTTTTCCTTCCTTTTTTTTCCCCTCTAAAGTACTAACTACAACCATCTCTGTTTATTTTAAAGTTTATTGTGACCACACACCGTATAATTGCAGATCAGAGTGTAAATCGGGGAGAGGAACCTGGGGCTCAAGTTTTATTGTCCATAAATAATCAGAAGAATCTGGAAGCTGCAGTGGGGTGAGGAGTATTTATGGGCTAATTGAGTAGACACTACAAGTGCAGTTAAACAGGAGAGTGGGGGTAAAAAACTAATTAATGCATATTGACTAAAGCTCTTCTGCTCTTGGTCTGTGAGAATTAGATTTGGAAAGAGTGAGATTTAGAAGAGTCTCAAGCAAGCTGATTCAGCGACGTGAGTTTTGGTGCAGAAGCAAGGCCTGTCCTGTTTGCAGAAGCTGAGACTCCAAGGTCATGTCTTTGAACTATAGATGTTTTTGATAGGAATAAAAATGAAAGATGTTCCTGGTGCCTTTGAATTGGTATCAAAAATGAGAACTAGAGGGCACAAAGTACAGTGAAGGAATGACTGCACCTGAAAGATTCGTGACAAAAACTTCTTCAGCTGAAGAGAGCTTGGTACCACAGAGGAAATTGGCTAACTAATAAAACATCCCCCAAGAAAACAGTAAAAGGGAGAAGAATGGGTTTGTATTTGGAAAGCAGCATTGCAGCATGTAAATCCAAATCCAGCATTGCATTTGGAATAGTGGTCGGGCGGATACCTCAAAGGTCTGCTGTGCAGATGCTGAAGGACACCAAAAGATGACATGTTGCCAGATAGGCCATTTGTGTGCCATGGCAAGGGGATGCTCCTTCTCCCACATCCAGCTGATGTAATGGAGAGGACTGGTGAGTTAGTGGGTGGGTGGGGTGAGAGAGGTGATGGGAGGTACGAGAGAAGTTTAGTGCTGGCTTCCCTTGTCCCCATGGTCTCGTGCAGCTTGTGTCCTGGGGTTTTCACCCTTGCAGACATCTCACTCCCTGCAGCGCGGCCACTTGAAATGCCAACATCCCTCTGTGCTGTGACGTGTGATGGGCATGTGTCCATCCATACAAGGGAGGAGGAGGGTGTGCAGCACAGGGCTGTTGCTGGGGATGTGTTGCTCCTGCCAGTGTGAGTCCTGCTGTGGCTTCTTGCTCGTCCGGGGCTGCAAAGCCCTAGAGCAAAGAGACTCCCTACACAGCCTGTCCTTGAGATAAAGGCATCGCACGGAGGGTGTTTGGGAGAAGGGGGGAGACTGAGAGCGCCATATGCCTTGAAATAGTTTATAGAAGCCAATGATCTAACATGCCCAAGATTATTCTCTAGCCTAGGCAGCAACTCTGTTTTCACAGTACGTGGCAGACCAGATCCACTAGCTGTTGCATCCCATCCAGCCCCAGCTATGGCTCTTCACTTCTGTGCGTTAAAACTTAGCTAAAACTGAGCCTCTCTGAGCTCAAGTGAGCTTCAGAAAAAGCTTGCATTGACTGTGGATCCGCTTCTGTCTTTAGTCACACTTATTGACCTTTCCCAACCTCTTCCTCACTGTCCCCAGGTATGTCTTCCTGCTGTCTGTGATTCTTTCCACATTATCCATCCATCTAGGAGGAGTGTCAGCAGAAAGGGCTGTCACTCTCAATGATTGACATGAGGAAGGGCATTTGTCCTCTTTGTCTAGCAGTGTGATAAGCAAAACCACCGCCAGTCATTTGCATGCAGAGGGGACCATTTCATTAAGAATTTCATTAAGATGGTAATGTTTAATGTTTCCTGGAAAAAATGAGGTTTTGGGTTGTTCAATTATATAATTAAAGTCAGAGAATTAAGGAAGATTGCAAGCTGCTTGCATAATGTGGGCAAGTTTAATGGTAAAACTTGTAAATAAGTTCAAAGGAAATGAGGTTTCTTTATGTTACTTGCCTTGAATGGAGTTTGTCTCACGCTAGCAAGGGTGAGGGATATGGAGGATGGCAGATGGGGAGTTAACAGGCTTTGACAGAAGAATGTATTAGCAGGCAGATCTCATTTTCCCCTGAGTTTGGGCAACAGGAGACAGGTGACCTGGTAAAATGCAGAAAGCACTGCTAGGCAGCCAGTCTCAGCCAGCCGGCTGCGTGAACTATACCCGTGGGCTCCCCGGAAATCGTGCCTTGTGGAGACGGAGATTTAAAAGCATTTCTTCCGCTTTATTTAGCACAGCACTAGGTTACTATAGCATTGGCCTAATATTCTGCAAACTTGCGCCGATTTGTTCCCTGTGATGTTGTATCTCTGCTCCCACCACGAGTGGGGTTTAAATGCTGCCCATGTGTTTTGCTAGTCTGTCTGCTTCTTTGAGGTGTGTGTGTAAGTGAGAAAATCCTGTGCTATATCTAACTGAAGGTCAAAAACAGGTATGCAACCAAACTCGTAAAGTGGAGTAAAGCCATGCGAGATTTTGTATTTATATAAACACACACACACACACACACACACACACACACACACACACACACAGGTATGTATATCTGAGAAGTAATTCAAACACTGTAGCATTAATCCCTTAAGCTAACAAATGTGCCCTTTCCACGTTACTGTAGAATAACAGGTTTCCTTCAGGTCTAAACTCAAGGCAGTGGGAATGGTGTAAGAGGGGAACTTTTCCTCCACAGAGGACAGACGCTGATGGCCGCTGTTCCCTGTCAGCACAGTTCCCACTGCAGCAGGCTGAAGCCCTTCTGTCTCCCCAGTTTTCCCAGATCCTATGTGCTAGGAGGGTCTTTCTGGGTTTCCCAGAGGGAGCTGTACCTGGGGTGTACTAGCATCTGGATGGATCATTAGACTCCCCGTCTCTGCTCTTCCACCAACGCTGGTTGTCGTTCAAGCAGGGCATCTGACAAGGAGCTGTCGTGCTCCTCTCTGCTGAGGGTTATGTTACCAGCTCCGTTCAGCTATTCCAGAAGCTCTCTGAATCTTCTTGTAGCATCCTCTAAATGACAGAGCTGAAAAAGAACATAAAAAGGATATTTATTAGGGAGAATTCCCAACAGAAGCTCAAGCAGTATAACAACTTTAAAAAAAAAAAGAAAAAAAAAAGTGACCTGACAACACTGCAACAATAAGTCATGTATTATGTGCTTCTCTTTTTAGTGCTTTATATGCTTTATTTTAAGGAGATGACCATTTTGGATGCACCATTATTCTTTAGAAGGAAGATCTATACTTGAGCAACTGAAAATAACAAGTGTTTTCTGCTTTGTGGGTTTTTTCTTTTATTTCTCTGAATTTCCAGTTCAGTTCATTGTGAGTTTTTATTTTAATTTGTGACTGTTGAAATTTGTCCAGCATACTAATATTTTTTATGGACAGATTATTTATACAGATTCATCTGTTCAGTACATTTTTCCTCTTTTGGCTTGTGAAAGATTCACCAAGTTTTTTTTTTCTCGAATTCCATTATTTTTCTTAAGTGATATTATTTGCAACTACACCCTAGTCTGTGGGATAGTTTGGAGTATTTCATCTGGAATATGTGGTGACACCACAGTTTAGGGCACCAGAGTAGGCTGTTTGTTGGCTAGTGCTAATAGGATGGTCTTACTGGCAAGGTCCTGTTAGCCCCCTAGTAAACCTGTGCCTCAATCTCTGTTCTTCTCTTTCCTGTAGACTAACACTTTTGACTTCTTTTCCCTGACCTCTGTGCATTCAGCAAATCTTTTTAGCACATTGACAGGAATGATGCATAGGTCTTTCATTATTATTTATCTGTAATGTATTATAAGTCAATGAATCACACATTTCCCTCCTGCCTGCTAAATACTTGACTACGGGGAGAAATATACCCAATCATTAGTGGTCAAATAATGGTAAGTCCTACAAGTTTACTACCAGATCAATAAAAATGCATCCAGACATTATGCTGGACAAAAGGAGATTACTGGGTTATTGAATAGGAGGTGAGTGATTATCAGTTGAATTGTTTTTGTTTTTTGAAGTGTCTTTGAATAAAGACATGGCACGTATGCTGCTATTTGCCAAACTTGTGCATCGTCTCTGATAATAGAAGTGCTCCTTTTATTATGTTGCCTATTAACACTGACGTTATTCACCTTTTAAGTTTTGCCTGCCCACAGCGTTTCACACTTAAATTGTTGGTCAGCTCTGAGTTCCTTCCAATGACACTGTGCAAATACTGGAATTCATGAGATGCAAAATGTGTTGTGTGGGTGCACCTGTGAACTGCGGCACCAGCAAGGACTGGCCCTTGCCATATAGCCCAGTGGGGTCGTGCTGTCTGGCAATAACGCAGTGATCTGGAGCAGCTCTCTGCTTTAGCTATCCCCACTTAAGATCTTGTGAGAAAATAAGTTTTGCTGCTTTAAAAATAACATTAAGTCCAATTTGAGATCAAAAGAAACCACCCCCTAGTTAACATTTCTATGTTCACAGTGATCGCAGTGTTGAGAAAAGTGGGAACATGTCTTACCCCACAAATGCTCTGAAGGAGTCGACTCTGCTCCTGTGAAGTAGTTGAGAATGCTACATAGGTGGGGAAGATTGATGAGCAGTAAGTAAAATATTTAAAGACGTGTATAAGACAAGCTTTGCATAGTACTCATTTATCATCTTGAGTGCATTTCATCTCCAAGCAGAGTTCGGACTTTTAAAGGAGAAAACGAGCTTTTGCTCTTGGAGCTGCAGTTTTAGAGAACTTCAAGGAGGAGCAGCCACTGCAAAATGAGACTATCTCAGGATCTTTATTGAACTGTTAGTGGTTACACATTTATTGCTGCAAAGGCTTGGTTGCTGCTGATGGCAAGAGGGGGACAATCAAATGTTCCAGCAGTGTAATTACTCTGGTGTGGAAGCAACAAAGTTGTTCCAAGGTCATGATGTCACATCAGAGCAGGCTGCTTTCTGCATCTCGTTTTTTATGCCCACACACAAAGAGATGCTTTTCTGGCTGATATTTATAGAGAAGTCCTACAGTCATTTTAATTATGTACAAAATACTGATGCCTGCTTCACTGATCATAATTGCAGCTCTGACCTGTTTTATTTTGTGATTTAGATGCCTTCTTCTAAGCATTGCTCTGGGGTATAATTTATAATGGCAGGTACTGGAAGTGAGGGGACAGCCACTGATATCGCAGCCTCAGCTGGCGGAGGCTGRAACGGCTCATGGGCTGTCACTGAAGGGCTCCTACACCTTCCTGAGGAAAGCGTGGCCATGTTTGGAGCAGCCAGGAGGGACAGACGGGGACCTGCTTGTCCCATCCTGACCAGGTGACCCATCTTGTCCATCCCTTCCAATTCTGTTTCCCCTCCTAGCGCTTCCCAGCATAAAAAGTCCACTGGCCATGGCTTTCACTCTCTGTTTATTCATTTTGAAAGCCATTCCTTAACCTGGGTGATTGGTTATGTAGAGGCAGGTCCTAGAGCAATGTGAAAGGCTCTTCCAAGCTTGCTTTCTGTGCCGCCTCTCTCGGAGCAGTGGTGTCAAAAAAGCACACTACTGCCATGTCCCTTCCTTTTGTCACATTAAAGATTCACTAACCAGTGAAATCCATTTCTTGTAAAGCAAGGAAATGTGGGGATGTGGCATCTCGTGAGCAGCAGCACTGCCGGTCTGCATATCATAGTAGAAGCACCCCCAGGGAGTGTCTGGGAAGACTTAATTTTTTTAAATCCCTTGTCATGTTGTTATGTCACTCTTTCATTAACCAGCAGAGGTGGCAGAAGACAAGTCCCATGGGCCTTCTCAGTCCTTGGCAACAAAGCATTCGTCACCTAATGCTTTTAAGTGGTTATCCAGGGCAGGAAAGGCATGAGTGTTTGGGAGAGAAGATGACTCCCCCTGCCAAGAAGTTTTTCTAAGATAGAAGTTTTGCCTGGCAGGGATTGCCAGTAAGGGAAGAAAACTGGGAGGCCACAAGCTCTACAGAGAGTCAAGCCATCAGTCAGTCATGGCCCAGGTGCACAGACACTGGTGGGTCTCACACGCCAAACCTGGAATCCYGAGCCCTGGAAAGGCACAGTCCTGTGTCCAGGGCGCCTGTAGCTGCAGTGAGGGCTGGGGCTGCACCCAGCATGTTCCAGCCTAGCTCCTACGTCAGCTCAGTGCCCCAGCTGCCTCCTCATCAATGGGCAGATACAAGTAGGGGCTGATCTCTCTAAATGCCATCTTGATTGGGAGCAGATGTTCAATTCTTGCTATGCATTTTTTTAATTGATTTAAAAAAAAGATAAATTTTCCTGCAAATCCTTCATTTCAGCAAAAACAAATGTTTGTGAAGGGGGTAAAGACTGGGTAACTATGTCTGCAGATTAGAGAAAGAAATCTAGTGCAGAGGAAGTGCTGAGAAAGATGGTTCATTGCTTGCTTTGGTTCTCTCCTGGCATCTGCTGGGTCACATGCCTTTCTGTGGCTATAGGCTACCTATTTTTGGCATGGCTTTCTTTTGTATTGTAAAGAAACATGACATGGCATAACTCTGAAAACAGAATTGTAGGAGAAGTAATTTTTAATAATGTAATGCTTTAATTGCTGTGGAAGCATTCAGCAGGGGGAGGTAATAGCCCATTGGGGTGGGATATGGCATTTCTCACCTTCAGGTTCACAGTTTGCACTGCACTTAGCTGCTCTGAAACGGGCCTAGTGCCATATGCTGGCTCTAGTTTGGAGAAGAAGCTGTAGTAAAAGATGAATTGTTGAGACGCGTGTTTAAGGTGTGTGTCCATCCTCCCCCCCGCTGGGAAAAGAAATACAGAAAGTATGAGCCTAATCCTGCAGCATTCCCAGACTTCTACTGCTAATTTTTCCACAATACGGGCTGCAAGAACTAAAACAAAACTTCCCCTTATCTCAGCCATGCATCTTTGACCCAGGTTCACTGCACTGGCATGAGGGAGCTGGGAGCTGCCATCCACTCTGTGCTGAACTGAGGCTTTAGCTTTATTTTATTTAGGCTACTGAGTTGCTGTGGTTGCTCATTCTTGCGTGCCAGTAAACAAGTAGTGAACCCTCTCTGTCTCATTACCTTTTCTAGTTACATCACATCACATAATCTGCTCCCCTTTTGGCCTGCCACAAAGCTTGTCAGAAGCTGCAACCCTGTAAAGGGACTTCAGGGTGCGCCTTTTTTTTTTTTTTTTTTTTTTTAACATGCTGAATAATGATAACTTAAGGGAGCAGCCCAAAGCAAGCAAGTAGCATCCTTAGACTGGCTGCTTCCTCTGCCCCTCTCAGAGCTGCACCCTGCATGAGGACCTCACACTGTTTCATCCAGGCAGCAGCTCTGACCTCCACGTGAATTTGCAGACCTGACTCTTCCTTGGCCCGCTGTCAGAAAAGGAGCCGGTTGATCTGTCTTAGCAGTGTGGCTGGAACTGCTTTTGGTAGGTGTGGGTGTAAAATGACACCAGTTTCCCCATGGCGATCAGCATGACACAAGGGTGTGAGCATCTTCCTCTCCACCCCAGCTCCTTTCCTTTCTCCCCCCCCCCCCCAGGTTGTTCCCCCACTGAGGCAAGAAGTGTGTGATTTCTGAGAGCAAACATCTCGCTCAGTGTGGCTAAAATCAAACTATGTCACAGGTGGCAGATCCTTAAAGCAGATGTGACAGTTACAATAGGGCACATCACCCAGCTGGTGCCATCAGGACCAAACGTGACAGTTGCAAGGCTGACAATATGCAGAAGAGCCCCTGAGAACTTCTCAGCACAAATTAGGTTATGAATGATTGATTAATCTGAGTACAAGCACTGCACAAGTCGCTCCGTGCCAGATTGACTGAATTCGGTGATCTCTGTTCAGCCTGCCCTAAGCTGTGGAGCATGCAGGGAGCTAAGTGCTACCTACTGACCAGAAAGGGACAAGTACCAGATTGACTTTGCAGGAGGTGGTTGTGGGATCCTACCTGCTTCATAGCTTATATTTAACCCCCAGAGCATGGTCTGACCAGGCCGTGTCTGGACAGCTCTCTCTCGAATAGCGCAAAGGAGGCACAGGCTTTGCCTATCCGTCCTTGGTGTTGGGAACCCCTTTCAGACATGCTCTCTGCAGGGCACTCATACCACCTCCAGTGTACTATTGGGCTTGTTTTTTTTACTATGTCCAGAATCAAACTTGATCAAAAGGATTCTGTAGATAGTGAATGATAATCTTAAGGATAAGGGAGGGGGAGGGAAATCACAAAAACCTTTCAGACTTTCTAATTAGGTATCCAACATTTTCCTGTTACCTTTCTTGAGGTAACTGGGAGTTATCTGGAAGTTATGAGGCAAAGTGATTTAGGTACTTGGCTGTTCTGATGAAAGAAACACCTAACAGCTCTTCTGCTTCTGTCCATATAACCTCAAAGTGCTTCAAGTCATCAGTGTACAATGGGTAACTTCCATCCTTCCGTGTAACTGAAAGTTTAACAGTTTGGATAATGTCTCTTGGTATCAGGTGAGATTATGAAGCAGGATAATAAGAAAGAAGAGTGTGATGAAGTCTTAGGCCTTTTCTTCTTTGTCTTATGGATCTGGCAGGATGCTTTATTTTGATGTGGGTGTTTGTGGGTGTGTGGTGTGTGGGTTTTTCTTTTAATTTTTATTTATTTATTTATTTATTTTTAACAAAAGAACATTTCTCCTTCATTCTTAACCTTCTGGGTTAGCAGGTCAAATAAGGGTGAAAGGAAACAAGGAGAAAGCAACTGATAAACTCTGGCACTTGCTCACAGCATGAGCTCTGCACACTTCTACTGCAAGGCTCCTGATCTCAAAGTTCCTAAAATTTGCTATCGCCCTATTCCTTAGAGTAAGGGATTGCAACTGATTGCTTATGAGAAGGCGTAGTAAAAAGCAGTGTTCTCCTGCTGTGGACTCCAGCTTGACTCTGTGCTGATTCAATTCACATGGGTCCTGTGTTTTGTACAGGTATAGCTTTCTGGGATAACCCACCACTGGTGCCCTCACTGCAGCTTTTGTGCTGGAATGTAGTTTTCCTGGAAACCACTGAAACACTGCCTGTTTGCRTGGTGGGGGCACTGTGGCTGTTGCTCCTTTAGTTCCAGAATATAGCAGTGTGTTGACAGCAAAAAGTTAAGAGAGTTGTAATGGTATCAACAGGACAAATATTGGAGACTGTGTTAGGGATTGTATGTGCACCAAGAGAACCTCCTTCAGTCAACAGAAATTGCACGTTCAYCTTCCCCTTCCGATCTGGCAGTAATGCAGCATCAGCTGAAAGCCAGGAGCTGTTTATTGATTATTACGCACCATCATTAACCAGCACGTGCTGAACTCGGGCACTGAAGTTGAGAGTGAAAATCTGGCTTTAGACTCCTGGGACTGATTTTCCACAAAGGTGAAAGCAGACCTGTGACAGTCAACAAATTAGGAAATTTATAATGTGTCACACATCACTACCAGTGTGTTTAGGAGCTTTGGAGGATCTGATGCACAAATACAACCCATTAGCAGGCCTCATATGTTGCTGGTGTTCTTGTGGATGGGCCAGAGCGTAAAACTAGCCAGGTAATAAAACAGATTTCAGACACAACACTTCAAGAAAACTTGTCTTTTGGAAGTCCCCAAAAAGCAGTGATGTTCTYGTGAATGTGTTGCCATTATGATGCAGCAACTGGCTGCCCTAAAGCAGCTTCRGCAACAGTAATTTTTTAATTGTTGACTCAAACCGAGGAGCGGAGTATGTAAGCAGGGCATAAGTAGRCAGGGGCAAAGAGGAGGACTGTTAGTTTTTGCTTGCAGAGATGTGAGCTCTGCGCTAATCAGATCAATCCGTTCGGTGTCGGTGCCAGAGCTTTTTGCTTCACCCGTGTTTTCCAAGCCAGGACCTTGGCTGGAGCAAATGTCACAGCCTTGCTGAAAGCGAGGGACCATCCAACTGAGGATGCGAGGAGATCCCGTCCACCTCTGCTGTGCTCATGGTGTTTTCTGCACCTTTCTCAGCAATTTGGGTGTGCAGCTCTGAAGGCACTGGGCACGTACCAMCGCAAACTTTCTGTGGCACAAAGGCCCTTGGGCCTGGTTGTCAGACAGTTTTTTTTTTCTTAATGGAGGAGGTGGAATAGGCACATCCTGAGGAATGTGATGGTTACCGAGGCCTTCACCGCTGTTCTCTGCAAGCTGCTTGTCATCAGAAGACACCTTATTGCACTGTTCAGCAAGGAAATGCGCCAGGATGGGCACGTAGTGTTAGGGCATCTTATTAATTTTTGTCAGACGATAAATGTTTTCATTTATTCTCTGTCACAGAAGAAACCTTGGTTACTCTTTGGGAAAGTTGAACAAAGATAATAGGTTTCCACTAATGTTCCTTTTCTTTGGGAAAGTTGAACAAAGATAATAGGTTTCCACTAATGTTCCTTTTCTATCATGCTTACTCGGAGCCAGTCCCACCTGTACAATGCAGGAGACCAGCTTGTCCATTGAACATATCACTGCCAATGCAAATTGTGGAGATGAAACAGTATTACATATTGCTCTCAAAGATGCAGAAGACATTTGTAATACTCTGGCCTATCACTAAGTTGTCCAGTCATGAAATAAGTGGCAATCTGATGCATTCAGATAATAGCATAAAAAAAATAGAATATAAGAAAAAGGTTTAAGAAAGTCTGTTAGGTGCTAACTTTTCTTGTCAAAAAGACCAATGCATTGGATAGGCCAGTATGATTGTAATAGTATTTCTAAGATGTGATTCGATGTGATATTTGCAGGGCTATTGTTTGGTGAGGAAATTTATTTTACTTTTTCTCCACCAAACTCCTTCCTTGTTCCAAATCTCTCCTGGAAAAAAACTAATTGAGAGTGCATATATAATGCCTATGGTTTTTTTATTCATAGTGACTGTCCACTGGTGAGCTTTAACATAATTATCTTTCTTCTGAAGTATGGGACTGCATCCCAGGAGATTTAGTTTGGTTTTGTGACTTTGCAACTGACCTTCTTTCTAATCTTGTGTGAGCCTTATAATCCCAATTACATTCCAGGGCATCCATATTTAGTAATATATTTTAAAACAAATATTATGATATTAGTAGATACTTCAACATAAGCCTGGCTTCTTTCCAGATGACCTTGACTCAGCAAAGCTTTCATTGACCTTGGTAGCAGTTGACTTGTCTTGTTTTGAGCTATTGGGTCACATCTTCTCTTTATGCCACTTGATTGCCTGAGCCATGCACAAGTCTTCATGTGGCCRAGGACCATGGGGCGTGCACACTGTGTGGTGCTCAGGGAGCCCAGAGCACTGCCTCTGCTTGGAGTGGACACTCCAGCTCCCACTGCTTCGTTGCAGGTGGGGCTGTGCAGGGTGTAGGGGGAACGTCAAGTGTGTGCCCCATGGGGAGCTCAGCAGCCCCATCTGGCTCACTTCCCCCCCCAACTTGGGCTGCAGGCCTGGCCTGGGAGCTGCTCTGCATCATTTCATGAACGATTCATTGCTCAGAAGTTGCAGATTGGGTCGTTTCTGGTGTTTAAGAATTAGTTCAAGAGCCTAACTCCAAGCATGGCTCTCAGCCAAGGCGGTTTTGCAAAGGCTGCGCTACTTCCACTGATGGATTTGATGCGTTTAGCCAGTCTACCTTGGTGTCTTCTGACAACACAAGAAATATAAAGACCTCCGGGGTACCCAGTTTGTTTGTCACTAAGCCCAGAAAGAACAGAAAACCATTGCTGCAACCGCACTGCCCAGTCTGTCTTCTCTTTGGCCATTCCTGTCTGCTTAGCACAGCGATATCCAGACAAAGCTGTCTAGCTGCCAGGAGAATCCCCTTTCCAAGATCTCCTCTGGTCAGCTCATGCAGCTACCCTGGACATGCAGGTGGCTCCACGTGCAAGCTGTAACCTAAGGGATCTCTCTCTCCACTGTTACGTTTTGTCTGACTCACGTTTTATGAAGGGACCTAAGGTTGCCAAGGGGGTTCCCAGAAACGATCCATCAGTACAGTGAATCCTGTTGCTTCCTCCCCATCACTCACTGGAAGGGGACACTGCATTCTGGATATCGGACTTAATTGCTTTTGAATGGCAACACATTAGGTTTAATCACCCATAAAATTGAAGTACAGATACTTTAGGTCCAAAATAATTTTCCAGCTCAGTAATCTATATGTGGCCAACCTCTCAGCATTGTGTCTTATGTTTCCAAAGGCATTTCAGGGTGCAACAGTTAAACCTGCATCCATCAAAACAGTTTTACCTGCAATAATTTCTTTTAGATCTGGTAGTTTTGCTATTGCAACCAAAAAGTAGAGAGCCTGGGTCTTGGCTGACTTGCRAGTTAATAATTTCTGGGACTGTTAAGTAGGTGTAAAATGCTACCAGAGGAGAACAGTAGTATTACCTTCTATCTTTGATTGCTCTTGTACAAAGTAAAAGCTAATGGAAAAATCAAGCCCATTAAAGTAGATCACATGCATTGTTTTTAACTCTATCAGTATCAACAGAAATAATCCAGATCAAATGGAGAGAGAATATTTAGGATAAACTTTAATCTACCTATGAAGTCTTCCAAAATTAAAAACAAAATTATTTCCTACTCCTATATTGGGGTTATGAGCTTTCAGAATAGAAACAAGGTGAAAAGAAGCATCCCTGAAGATCCTGTGGGTTCCCTCTGCCCCCTCCCAGCCATGGGGCTCTCCTGACTGGCTTCTGTCTCGGGTGAAGCCTGCTTGGGTGCTTTCGGTCGCGTGCAGCATCTTCAGGTTCTCTGACATGTTGTCACCTGCTGGGGCTGTGTGAAGAATCAGACTGGGCAGCGCTTACACTGCGTTAAAGCACAACCGAGAGGCAACTCCAGAGGATGAAAACGGTGCCAACCAGCTGTTTCCTTTGGGGTGGGATGGTGGTTTTGTTCTTCTCYCCCCCACACAGGTCACATATCCAAGGGACCTCTTCACTACAGAAGAGCACGGAAGCCAAAGGTTTTGGAAAGGGAGCATTCTTATCCATCTGAATAAGGGTATCTGGAATTAGATAGATAGGGTTAGCAGCACTGAGGTTTTTCTAAGAAATTGAGAGATGATTTATTCTGCTTTGGGGAAAAAATATCCTAAATAACGAGGGTTAGGGGGAAACTGTGCATAAGCAGGCCACCCCCCAGGGGCTCCGTAGCAGTGCTGCTTGCGTCTTCCTCTGCAGCTACTCAGTGCCAGCTACATTTGGAAACAAAATAGCAGATACTGAACTATCCTGTTTAGCTGTCACTCTGTTCCCATTTCTTCCCAGTCTGTGGAAAGAAAACRCAACAGAATCTGTTACTTGTAATAGCTCTGAATTCAAGGAGTTAAGTAAGATTGGTATGGGATAGGCGAGCTCAAGYGCAAAAGTGTGTTGGTATTTCCACAGCAGCTGGCTAGGACTCCGCTTGCCTGAGGCCACACCTTTGCTTACACCTACCCTATGTCTCAAAAATATTACACGTTTTTGTATTGCTTTTCACATAAATCATTCTTTGTCTAGCAGGCTGCATACCTCACTGAGCAAAAGCCAAACATTCCCTCCTTAATCTGGAGTATATATTATCATTATATGGCTACTTTTTATTTTTTTCAAGGTCACTAGTCACTAGCCACAATGGTAAAACATAACGAAAACCCTATGAAAAGTGCAATGAAATGAATAACTAGCATCAAACTATTTTATGGGTAAAAAATGGCAGTAGTAAACTGGTCCATGTGTTTCTTGCAGATGGATTCCCCCCCCCCCCCTGACTGACCTTGCAAACCTTGCAAGGCAAGCTGAATTCAGTCTTCTACATTGTTCTTTAGATACCCTCAAAGAATTACTCTAATTATTGAGAATTTTCTTTGGTTTTGTTTTCTTCTTGCACTCTTTTGTTTCCCAGATCAGACAAGGGTGGTAAGTGGAATTTCTCTGCCCCTCAGAACTAACGCTAGTACTCCCATTTATTTTTAATAATTTAAGAAATTTCCCCCCTAAGCTACAAAGTACATGAGTAACAAACCAGTTTCAGCTGGAGCTACTCTGCTCAATAACTAACGTGCCATGACGAAGTAATAAATTCACAATAACAACAACAAAAAAAGCTCACCATAGTAGTGGGTATGCCTGATGATGAGTGGGTATGCCTGCTGCTATAAACATATCAACCCTGATGTTTGTATTTACCTATTTAGAACAATAAGTAAATAAATCAGGTGCTGCTGGTAAAAGTGGTTTGTAACAACAACCTCCAGGCTGAGCTAAGAGAATGACCTGTGGTGTGGTACAAGCAGATGAACAAAGGCAACGCTGTGAACGTATCAGATTTCTGCTGTAGTGATCCAAATTATAAAAGCAGCCTTAGTTGTATTAGTTAATGGAGTGGTGTCCAGGAAGCCCTGACAAGTGTTACAAATTGCTCCTCTGTTTCGGGTGGAGAATGTTCTGGCTGGGTAAAGCATTGACTTTATGAACAGAAATGAAAGGGAATGTCACCCTTTTCCCCCTTTTTTGTTCTCCCTGCTGCCTTGCATGCTTTCAAACTCTGGTGGTGTCAGTTCTTGCAAATTTGTCTTTTTCTTTAACRGTTTGCCAAAGCACATGTGAAGAGGGTGAGGTTTGCCCTTCTGGAAATGCTCAGCACTAACACGCTTACCTGTTTGACGTCCAAGGGTTTACAGGGCTCAAGTGTTGTATGGATCTTGATTCCTCTTTGCACAGGAGTGAATTTCAGTTAAACTGTTAATTTGAGTAGTAACTTCTGTGTTGCCTGATTTTTATATTGTAAATAGTAACTTCTGCGTTGCCTGATTTTTATATTGTAAATCTTATGATATTTCATTTTATAAATAAAGCTCCCCCAATGGACAATTCAAAAATGCTTCCATTTGTATCAAACAAAAAGTGTGTTTGTGTTTCTGCCTCTTGTGGTTAYGCAAGAACTCATGAGAGCACAACAACCAGAGTCTCCCAAGAGCTTAAAACCCAGCAAACAAGCAGAAATAAGTTCTTGCTTGTCGTTTCTGAAGCTTCTGTAAATTGTGGAATATGGAGGCTTCAGGTTTTTTGAATGTTTACTAATGACAATTGCATCTCTTCCAGTTAGTGCACTGTCCAGAGGTTTAAAAAAAAAAAAAAAAAAAAGCACCTGAGCAGCTTGTGAAATCGCAGTGAATTACGTGATGTCGGCAGAGCTGGGAGATAGCATTGGCAAGAGGTGCGTACCCTGGTCTCTGAGGTGACCTCCCAGGAGCTGGAGGGTGGTGTTTGCCTTGGGGTAAATGTCATGCAGCCAAATAATCATGTTCTTCGCATCCTGCTATTCTCGAAATATCAAGCATGTGATAATGTAGCCATGCTAATAAATGAAGGACCTGGGTTTGATGGAACCAATGTGCTAAAACAGTAACATTTGGGAGATGCCTGTGCTCAGTCTTGGAGTAACCAATGCTGGACATGGCTAAATGAATGGCTCTGTGGGGAGCCCAGGTAAAGAAATACCTGTATTTGTTTCTACTGCCATTATGAGTGGCTTGAGTTTTCTAAAGATGGCTTCTTGTTGTCAAATTATCAGTGATTATACTGCTGTTGAAATGCTAGAGTGAGTATCTCAAGTGCCACTTGAGTTGTAACAGCAGATTTGTTGGCGAGGGATGGAGACAGCGCGAGAGCACAATGCTCGCCCAGGGAGAGGTTGAAGCTGTCACTTTGCTCTTTAATGGAGACAGGAAAGGTAATTAACAGCTAGTGTTGTGTACAGATTCGTATTTCATGGGGAGGATGACTCATTTTGGCTCTGAGCAAGTATGAGAATGAAATTAAACCAATGCCTGGTGTCATGCCAGCAACTTTGGCATTTTAAAAATATCTCCCCTCTTTGTCCCAACCAGAAGCTGACTATATTTTCAAAATCAGTATAARCTTTGTGGGAACAGGGTTTTCCAGCCTGTCTGCAGGTGAAATATGAATATAGCTTTTATTTTCCTACTTGCATCCAAACTAATTCATTTAGTGACTGCACAGTGTGCTGTATGGCTTTTCTGTGTGTTAACCTGTCTCCATAGAGGTCATGAAGTTGTACTAGCTCAAGGTTAGATTTATCGGGGCCGTCGGGGAGTTTGTAGAAGAGTGTACTGGGCAGGGCCAGCAGAACAGGATACACCGGTGACATGGGAAAAGGCTGCAGTTACTCTSTTTATCAGGGTGATGCTACTGTAACCACAGAGCTTGAATTTCTTTTAGACTCTCCTACTGATAAAATAGTTTAGGGTGGCCAATACTCAAGTGTTTATTACTCTGCTTCCTCGCTGGTCTGTTCCAGCTACCTGGGACTTCTGTACCTGGGGGAGGTCACTGAAATAGCTCTTCTGGAATAATTCTTACTTGTTATAATCATTAGGAAATACTAATTTTGGTAAAACTTAGAAATGGAGATAGATGCTCACAGTAAAGCTTTTCTCAGGGCTARTGCTTGGTCCAAAGAAGGGTCCAGATCCCACTGTGAGGATTGTTGTGCCTGGGAAGGATGAGGAAGGGCAACACTGGTGTTTGGTCCTTGTGCATAGTGCTCCCTCCTCAGAGCCGTTGTGATATCCTGTGGATGGGTATCACTTTACTACTCAAAGTATTAGAAATGAGCCATATTTTGAGGTATCCTAATATATTCCAACATTATGTTTACAGTGTGACTTTTTTTTTACTTTTTTTTTGTAAAATGTGGTAGAAATCTTGATTTGTTAGAAGAAAACAACATCCGTAAATACGTTTTTATTGATGGACTGATTCATTACCCGTGCCGCAACTCTYTTCCAGAGTAACAGCCCAAATCCGGTCCCTTCCCCCGCCCCATTGGTTTTACCACAGCAGGAACAGAATTCGGATAATGAGGGCATGAGGAAAAGGTTACCAAACAAAGCTAACAGAGTTAAATTTAGAGAAGGAAGAGCTAACAGGTGGCCAGAGAAAAGGAAGGGAGGAAGACTTTGGAGGCACAGTGAATAGAAATGTGATTGCATTTGTGATGAGGTTTTTATAATAGAGAAAATTTGGGGAGTAAAATAAACTCTATAAAGAACTATTTAAAAATGTATTGTTTGCAGAAAAATGTAATCAATCTAACTGACAGTCAGGAAGGTCTGTTTAAATTACAGGGCTTTTCTCCCTTGCACTCTTATCAAAATCAGCTTCAACAAATTGGGAAGGGTATAGAAACACATAGTGAACTTGTCTACTGACACATTAAAGTTTCCAGTTCTTAACTGCATTTTGTACCTCTTTCCCTTGTTTTTATGCTGTGATCTGACCTGCTTTGGGTGCAAGGGTTCATCCTGGGATGTTAACGTGTTAACACCAAGATCTAAATGCCTTCCAAACTCTGCATGCTTGTGTGTCTTTGTAGTAGTTTTCTCTTTGCCTCAAAGCCAAATTTTATCAAAGTAGTAGTGAAAAAACAGGGATCTAACAGAAAGTCATCTACCTAGTGCTTTCATTTGGCATATTTGTAATCAAAGTTATCTTTGTGCCATGGACTCCTAAAACAGAGATTAATTCTCCACGTAGGGGACTAAGATATATCTAAAGAAAAAAACAAAAGTTTGGCCCAAATTCTTCCAGGCAATGCACTTGGGCTCAGCTCTCATGATGTGAGAGAACAATGTCCAAAAGAAGAATTTGGTTCACTCTGTATGACAGGAGTGACTTGGTGACCAGCTCATCACTATGTTTGAGAAGTGATATCGAGGCTTTCTTAGGGTGTTATTTTATATATGAATCTTGAAGAAAATTCTGTATCTTGGCCAAAAAACAAGCTTTCAATTTTTAGATTGGAGAAATGGGATTTATCTTTAGCATTAGTTGTCTGCAGTGTTGCTTTTGCCTATCCATCAGTGCTGGCATGAAAGGGATTTCCCTCCAGATGCGCCTAGATCTTCATATACGGAGTCTAAATGAATCCTCATATATGTATATCCTGCATATCACAGGTATCTGAAGTTGGACGAATGAATCCCACAYAAAGTGCTTATTGCACTGAACTGCAGTTTGGAAGTCTCAGTCACACAACATTTAAGAGGTTTTTGCCAGTATAGGAGTATTAAGGCCTTAGGCARTACATTATTGCTTGTATTCAGTGGAAGTCCGATAAGGATTGTTTTCTGTCGTCTTGCAGAGTTTGACTGGATTAAGGAGGCATATAAAGACAGCTCTGGATCACTGCTTGGTTTTATTTGAAGGAATAACTTACCTTCCTACTGTCCCTAAACTGTGATCAGTTGTGCATTCATATGGCCAGGGTACTCTTGGATCATCTACGTGTGTCCTGTGGCTGGCATTTCAGAGCACAGCACTATCCTGAAAATGTCATTTCAGTCTCCTTTTGTGATTCAGGGACAACTTCTTGAACTTCAACATGATGGAAACTGACACCACTTTCRGAAATATTGATTCTGAACTGGAGCATTTAGGTAGTGACACAGCCATTGGTACAAGGAYGATAACAAGGTTTTTCTTTCTCTCTCCTTTATTAATCCCTGGAAAACATAGGCCTGGCTACCTCAGTCAGCTTAAAAAAGGAAAATGCAGCATACAGCCTCTTTTTTCACTCAGGGGAAATATGTTTATTTCRGACATCCTTTTTGTTCAGGGGATTGGCCTGGCCTCAGATGACCTTTCATTCTAATTCTGTCCTGACTTTGACTGATGCTATCGCTCTRTTTGGGGACTGACTAATTAAGGCTATCCTATCTGAAATCAGTTTGCTTTGCTCTTTTTTTTTGATTATTTTGAGCTTGAAATGTAGCARTGCACCCCTATTGTAGAACTTATTTAAGGTGTTTTCTTTCCCAGAGCTAAAAACAAATCAGATTAACATTCTTCTATTTTACTTTAGAGTTTTCCCAGATCCAATCTACCTGTCCTTATTCAACCAGATCACCTTGTTTCAGATTACTGTGTTGCTAATTATACTATTGATTACCTCTTCCTCCCATTCATTCTTTTTTTTGGGCTTGCTAACCAGCAGCTTGAAATTCTGCAAGGGGAGTTTGCATAGCATATCCTTCAAATTACGCTTGGAAACTATTACTTGGACAGTTACTTTAGAGGCGTTCTTGGAGGTCATTACAGTTTTTGTCAAGAACAGTTTAATTCTCTGCCATTTTCCACTTTTGTTATTATTGTGGATTGTCATGGGAGCAGGTTAATTTGGTCCAATTTCCTTGTGTTCTGTCCCTCATCTCATGAATGCAAACATGTGAAAGCTGGACTCTGCAGAAGATTAAACTTCTGGTGACAAGTAATTCTTCTGACAAAGATTTTAATGAGAAGAGAAAAAGCCCTAAAATATCTTCTTTCATTTAATAAGGATAATCTAAGAAGTGGTATGAAAATCAACAGAGGACAGCGCTGACCTCTGTCTGCTGGTCACGTTATGAGCCGTGCTGTGACTGGCCTCTCAGCATGTACAGGCAAGAAGACGACTCCATGGGCAGGCAAAACTAAAAGCACAAAAGCCACAAATTAAAGCACAAAAGCCACCTATATAGGAAGAAAGGTCCTCAACGGTGATCTAGGAGAAAAAGGGTCAGTGGCCATGCCCAGCACATGGTGCATGGAGCCCACCTGTGCGTGAGGGCTGGTCCCGGCGACCTCCCCTTACAGCAGCTCAGCTCCGCACTGTCCCCAGTCCCAGCTCACTGCTAAGGAGGGCACAGAAATAGCCATCTCTTGGTCAGGACAAAGTCTGTCTAGTGGCAGATGCATAGAAAAAGGCACAAGAAACAAATAGATGGTGAGCCTGCCCCAGATAAACACTTCCAATTTTTAGCAATGACCAGTTTAGAGATTTTCAAGCCAGGACTGGCACCCACACCTTTCTGTACCTAGTCTTCATGACTTTGTCTAGTCTCTTATTGAATCTTTTTGAAATCCATTGTCTTCTGCAGTAACCGTTGTCAAAAGGTTCTGTAAATTAACCGTGTTAAAAAAAAAAAAAAAATTATGTTAAATGTGCCTGCTCATTTCATCAGGTTCCCCTTTCCCCCCCTTTATTAGTGGTGAGAGGAAAATTATTTGCAACTTTACTTATTCCTGCTTTACTGATCTCATACTCCCCCCCCCTCAGTCCGCTCTTCTACTATGATCTAGCCCTGCAGAACCATTAAGGAAATGAGGAAATCCCCTGTTAAGTGGGATTGATCAACTTGGAGCTGCCCCTCATGGTCAGATTCATCAAGCAGCTCTGTGGACCTCAGAGGCAGTGCTCTCTAGATGTAGTAGTTTAACCTATGATATTGAAAGAGGCCCTTCATAATTGGAGGCATTTACCACAGTCTTGCCTTTCATATGTACAACCGTGTGTACGTACTCATGCAGGTATAAGCGTGTTTTGTAGGATGACTTTCTTACAATGTAAATCAGTGAGATTGCTGTCACTTGCCAGCTCACCAGAAACTCTTGCCCATCGCTCTAGAGAGAAAATCATTACTCTGTGGGAGTTTATTGATCTCAGAGCTCTGAATGATATCTAATTCCAGCCCTGGGTTTCTCTCGAGACTTGTTTCTTATTGGATCATCCCTTGACCTGTCCCCACAGCTTAACATCCTTTGACCAGAGGAGCAAAGGATAAAAATAGAAATCATATTTCACCACTTTCAGTGAGATTGCCTGCTATATTGTTTAGATGTGCATGCGAACTTAGCTCAACAGATCAGTCAAGGGTGTGTTTGGCCTTCCTCCTGTGTGCCTTATTGACTTCAGAAGAAGCCAAACATGTGCAAAGCATGTGCTTATGGTTTCTCCCTGGATGGGAGTGAGAGCGATTAGCCTTGCAGGTGGCTCAGTTGTGACCCAGTGCCTCGGGTCCAATGGGACTCAAGAGGCTGGAGATCTTCCTGGTCCCAACTTGCTGGATGACCCTGGGTAAAAATTGCTTCCCTCCTTTGTGCTTCCAAGTTCCCTGTTTCCTAAACTGGTGTAATAACATCTCCCTCCTTTATAAACCATTTTGAAATCTATTGCAGAATATCCCTGTATAAGTCATAGGCATTACTAAAAGAGACCATCAGGGTAGCAACTAGGAGATTACACCCCATATTTGAGAGGTTTTGTTGTTGGGAACTGGCTTGTTTATATGTGAAGAAACCAGAATTTTTATAAGGAGAATGTTTTCCCCAGGTCTGGATGCTCCCAAAAGCAAGACTGTTTCCATCAGGTATTAAAATCTGACTTTTGCTTTCAGCAGCAGGCAAGGATGTGTGTTATTACTGTACTCGGACAAAATGTCACTCAGGATAATACAGAGCTGCAGACAAGCATTGCTTTAAAAGCAGGCCCTTGTCTCTCTGTATTTCCTCAGAACGCTGAATGTTTGGCTAAGCTCCAGGAACTTTCCAAACACAAACAAGCATTTATGTATTAAACCTTTTTATCAGGCTACGCTCTGTCTGAGCTGAGATGTGGGCAGCCTTTCTAATATGGTGTATGCAGAATTGTTAATGGCTTTCCCATCAGCCTGTGCAACAAAAATAACAAAACTCTTAATATTAAAACACTAAAAGTTTTATAGATGTAAACTGCTGTCTTCCCCACCCCTTGCAGAGATTCCAAGTACCCAGAACTAGAAGCACAATTAAATGAGTTAATCACGAGTTCAGCAAAAAACCCTAACATTTTCCCAAGTAAATGGATTGCTGCATGTGTATGGTGAGAATATGAAAAGCAGATTGAAACTTTTGACTGTGGCCTATGACTGATGCTGGAGTGAACTTCAGCAGCGCTGGCCCAACGTTGTCTCTTGGTCAGTAAGCTAAAGTTCCACCAGCCATTTGGTTCCTTATATCAAGGGAGCTGTTGAACTCCGGACAGGTTGTAGGTAGCAGGTAATAACTAAACTCTTCTGGCTGGCTTTGTTTGATGGATCATTAGGTCTAGTGGGTAGAACATGAGTCCCTGAGGCAGAAGATGGACGCTGGTCTTTAGTCTATTGTTGACCTGCTGTGTGACTTAGGCAAATCACTTGCTGCTTTGTGATTCCTTCCTCTCCCACCTTCTGGTCTGTCCTGTTTCTTGGGGTTGCTGGACTTGCAGGAAAAGAACCTGCTTAATAACGCTTGTGCAGTTGATAGCATAAGATGGTCAACAATTTAGAAGAGTTTCTAAATCCAATTCTAACAGAAATAGCAGTAGCTCCCTTTAATAGCAAGGATGAGTGGGACCTGGGAACTGCACAGCACTGCGTGATCTCTGTTCCACTAACCTGATGAAGTGGGTGACTCTACTTGAGCAGTTGCAATCACRCTGGCATTCCAAGTTGATGAAGTTTGTTGCAAAAATCTAGTAGATGATTTCAGGGCTGTTACTCCACTCTTACCTTCAGCAGACTCACTGAAATGATTAAAAAAAAAAAGCATTTAAAATACATATGTTTAAACACATAGATATAGAATTGAAGATGCAATCTATTGTTCTCTCCTTAGTCTACATGTTTTATGTCAGTGAAATGATCTCCAAAATAAGCTTCAACTCTGAATGCATACTACAGCAAAATCAGACCTCAAATAATTCCTTGAAATAGAGTCTCATTGGCTGTGAGCAGTACTTTGTATTCACAATCTGAGCTGTGTTGACTCATTTTTCATAGATTTATAGGTCATGTGCTGTCCTCTCTGTCCTTAGACAGGAGGAAACAGTTCTCAGAAGAGGAGTTTCAGTGTAAATGTTTGCCTTTCTGGATTCAAATTTCACTTTCACCAAATTATCTTATTTGTGTTTCAACAAGTAGGTAAATAGATGTTCTTGAATAGTGCTCTGCATGCATGAGAAGCTCAACAGAAGTGAGCTGCATGTGCACAGGTATTGTAGGTGGCAGGGCTGTGGGCCACACTTGCATTTCCTATGTTCCCTGCACCAGGGAAAGTCAACGGATTTTCATCACTAGAATAGCTGAGAGGATCACAATAGTAGAGAAAAAAATGTCAATGAGCCCTGGAGAGCAAGGGTGATAGTGGTAGCTGTTCAGGAAGCTGGATTAGAAAAATCCCCCTGGTCTCTTCCATCCAAGTTGGAAGTTTCTGATGGGGAGGACCTTTCTAAGTGAGCTGCAGTCACTGAAATGGGTTCATGTCCTGGATGAATGTGGCTTTGAGGAGTAGTCTTTGATATACTACACTGTCTCTGGAAAAATCAAATATTTGGGTTCAACTGTAGTTCATTTTCAAACCTCTAAGGGATACTGGAGTTTGTGGTGGCTCTGTCTCCTTCCAGGAGTATTTATTTGTTCCTCACCCTTGTTTCTTGTTGGTCCCTGTTAGCATGCAGCTCTCCTTGCATCTAAAGATGAAAAAAGCTGTATATCTGACAGGGCTATTGAAAGTGAAAAGGGGATAAAAGACTGCTAGCTGGGAATAAAGCCAATGTTGTGTTTCTCAGAAGGTACCCTTCTGAAGTGTAAGTGCTCAGAAAAAGAGACCAGATGTTGTATATGTGTGTATGTTTAATGTAACTTTGACTGACTAGCGGTGAAGTGATAAAGGTGGCTATTTTTAGAAAAGGGGATTGGGGGCAGGTAGGAGAAGACAAGTTGAAGACTGAATGCTCCTCTCTGTTTGTACTTTCTGCCTGTCAGGGAGGAGATGAACATTTCAGCTGACTGATCTTTGGGCCAGAGCAGCTGTGGCTAGTTGACAATAGACACTTTAAAACAGAAGTTGCTTGAAACACTCTCAGTACAATCTTTCTTCTTAAACAATGAGGAGATGCCTTTAACATCTGCTCTGGCCTGGGACTGCTTTCTATTGCATGTTGGGAGTGCTTCGCATCTGCTCAAAGCAATGAGCCTCCCACTGGAGAGCAGATCAGAGCAGACCTCTAGGCCTGTCCAACAAGGAGGAAAAAATGATGCTCAGCCAGTTCTTCCCCATCCCACTGGAGCAGCTGTCTTGCTGGGACTTGCGTGGGCACCCCAGGTTTGGGAAGTGAGCGGCCATCACAGTTCCTTGTGCAAATCCTGCTTTTTGGAAGGCCTGCCTACGAAGTAGGGCATGCTCAGAATTGCAATAGAGTGTGGATCAGTCCCTCTGCAATCCAGAGGTTGATGTTTGAGCACAACAGCCAGCTGCAGTCCTCCCAACAACCTCTGCACCGCTGGAGGAATTGATACTAAATTGTCGTCAAACTAAATCGTTGTCAGTCTAACAAGAAGGAAAAGGCTACTCAGACCCTCTTGAAAGGACAAGCAAATCCAGGCTCTGCCAGCTGTGCGTTCTTTGTTCGCCTCCGTGAGATGGTGCTGTCCTGCATTTCTGCCCTCTCCAGTGCCACCGATGAACCTGTGAATCCTCAGCTCTCGGGGGCCTTCTCCTCTGCACAGGCTGTGAAGCAGCTGTCTTCAACATGCCCTGAAGTGAGAACGTCCACAGATCTGTGTTACTTCTGAGTTTAAATGCATGAAAGYGAAACACGCTGGCCCCGAAGCCTCTTTCTATTCTTCCTGTTCCCTATTAAGGCAGTGCAGCAGCTCTTGGTTTCCCCTGAGCTGGCGAATGCAGTCAATGTGACCAGAGAGCATCCTTTCTTCAGCAGAGACCTAAGGCCAGGGGGAATCCACAGTCATGACCTAGGTCTCTCTGGGACAAGTACTAATGCCCCGTGTTAGCAATCCTCATGTTAAACTGTTTGCAGACATACAGCTGACATGACCTTGCTGAGTTCAGAGGAGTAGTGGCGGGAGAAGTTTCCACTCAGTGGCTGTGAATTATGTGCATCGCCGCTGCCGTGGTGCCTCGCAGAGACTTAATTCTGTTTCTGAACACGTCTCTGTTGGCAGGATAAGCTGAGAACAGAACAAGGTGCTGGGGCGGAAGAAAGAATTGGCTCAGTGGTCTGGGAAGGCAGAGGTGTKTTTTTTTTTTTAAGTCATTTTCATAAACAACTCAAATTACAAAACAAAGCTATTAATGCGAAAGTAGCCTGACAATTACTGCGGGGGGCAATGAGCCACTGTGTTTTCCAGGGTCAAAAACTAGTGCTCTGTGCAGCTTTAAGTGAGCCGGGTCTCCCTTTCAATGTCAGTCATTTCTGTTGTATTAGAAAAGAGAGTGAGCAAGAGGAGAAAGGGAAGAAGGAGGAACCTCCTCGGAAACCTGGGAGACTGCACTGGAGCATGAGCCATCCCGGGGCAAATTAACAATCTCAGCGTTGTTTGTGGGTGTATTGTTAAGGAAGTGTTTCTAAATAATAGCTCTGTTGCAGTTTTTCCATGTAGAAAGCTTACTTAAGCATGATTTCTCCCAGGACACTTAGTGCTTTTCTTTTCTTTGGGCAAACACTGAAGGATAAAATGGATCCATCCACAAAAGCTCCAAAAGCTGCTGCTTTCACCGGTGGAGCTGGCTGTCACCTGGGATGACCAGGAGCATCRCTCATGGAGCATCTCAGTAATTGGACTTTGCCAAGAAAGAAGTAAATAAAAGGTACCCAGTAAGGATTGCTCCAATAGCATGGATTTCGCAAATTGAAAACATATTAGCTTCTGACAGCTCTGTTCTTCTATAGACAAAACAACTACATTCCCAGGAGCTCTGTGCTAAAGTTTTAAACCTTTTCCCTTCTAGTGAATTCTCTGTGCATCTAAAGAAGTCTCCTAAAGCCTGATTTTCCACTGCTATGCACCCTGGTTTATCACTCACACCATTGCCAGGCAGGCTTAAAATGTTCCTTTGCATCTGATTTGGCAGCATTTTGCATCCACTTGGCGCTGGGGCACATGTTTGCATCTGTTACTCTGTTGAGTATGAGGCAGTAAGAAATCTGGCCCTCTAGGTATCATTTCTTACAGCTGAACCCATAGTTAGATATATTCTCTGGGACTCTGCAAGATTTCAGTTTGTTTCTTCTTTGTTTTGCTCATCCTGTGCCTGCTGGTAGAACTGAAAAGGAAAACTTTAAGAAAGTTTTAAAAAGAAAAAATGTCAGCTGCATCTTAGAAACACATTTGTAGTTTGAGTTTGCAGCTGCTTCGTGCTGCCGGGCTGTGCACAGCATATTCCAGACTAGCGAAAGGCTGGGAGGAAGGAAACTTGTGCGGTAGTTAGCGTTTCATAACAGCCCTTTCTCAGAGTGGTAGAGAGCAAGCTCCGTGCTTTGCGTTGCTCTGCCAGTGTATAGTTGAGTGAATAGGCGTCTTCCCCAACCCCCCCCCCCCCCCAATGAATTTGGCTTATTGATTTTCCGGTAAATCACTAGAAAACTATTTATGACTTGGCCTTCCTTGTATGACTTCTGATCTGGCTGCCAGTTACACCAAATAGAAAAACTGACAGCAAGGCAGATCTATGCTCCCTGTCTCAGTATAAATTGGGGCCATTTTTTGCCTAGTGATGGGACACAGGCAGCCGCTTTCAGTATCCGCAAAAAGCGGAGGTAGGTGCAAGGTTGTCCTGTTAAGCAGAGGTGAGCAGAGCGTGAAAGACTATCTCAAATCAGGAGACAAGCACAATAATCTGCTAGGCTCTAGCTAAGGAGTTTTGGGGAAAGCTTTCTCTCTTCGTTTTGGGTCTTGGGTAGTTGCTAAATGGAGTGAAACACTGGGCTTATATTGCTAGCACAGCTCTGGCCCGCAGGGATGGCAATGCATGTGGGATTACCGCTGAAGGCAGGGGTTGCCTCAAAACCAAAAACAGAATCAGCGTCTTCTGTTGCAAAAGATGTGGAGCAAACAGCATCTCCAGATACTGCTGACTAATCTGAAGCCACCAGACTTACCCCTGCTCTGAGCTCTGCCAAGCCAGTCTAGTTTGTCCTGGTTCTGGAAGTCAAAGAAATGGCCTGGACAGACTCAGGTAACCACCATGGTTCAGCAAGTACCTCTCTAAGCTTCCCTCTAACTTCCTACCCTGAAAGGGACAGAAGGAATCTCAGTTCAGTGGTACTTTGCTGCATTGCTTAAAAACAACAACAACAAMAAAAACCCCAACAACAACAAAAACCCCCAAGGTTCCAGCCAATTTCATCCCTCAAGCCTCAGCTGGGCAGCACCTGAGAATATTAGAGAAAGTAAGTTCAGCTCCTGGGCCAGCATCACCTAGCCCTGGGTGTTAAGCAGCTTCTCTATAACCAGCATGAGAAGTGCATTGGCTTGTCCCCGTCTCATTCTTGGCTGCAGGAAGAATCAGTGCAGCCTGTTGGTCTGTGGGGGACAAAGAAAGCAGAGGCGAATGAACGGAGGATGTTGAGAGAAGGATTTTGCATGGCAAAGCTAAGCACAGCATCAGTTTAGAAGCGGGCRGAATTTTTAGGAGAGCCCAGGGAGTGATTCTAGCATCCTTTGCTGCCTGGAAAGGAAATTTTTGCACTGTGATACACAAAGGAAGGAACAATTAGGGCCCTTTTCTCCTCTTTTAATGATGGTGCTCGGCTCTTAACACCTCAGCTGCGATTAGGCAGCATCAGCACAGGTTTCAGAAGCTGTCACATGTGCAGCTCCTTTGCAAAGCCCTGCTCTGCTTCAAGCTGTGAGACTGTCACTCTGCACTCTGATGGTAGCTCTGGAGAGATGACATCGAATTTCATGGTTTGTATGTTTTTTGTGCTCTCTTCATGCCTTGGAGAAGCGTATGCTCAGGCTGCTGCTCTTGACCTGTGACTACAGGAGAACTGTGATAGCTCATCTGTGCTTGGAGGTAACAGAGAGCTCTGTTTGCAGCCTTTTGGGAATCTGATGTGCCGCTGTCGAGGCATTTTCATGTGGAGGTCCCCTGCAAATGTCCTAACCTTGTGCAAATCCTGTCTGGCCTTCAGTGATCGGATTCATATCTTGGGAAACTTGTGCTGCAGAGAGGAACCCAGGAATTTGTTTTTATTGAGTGTTTCCAGACACTGCTAGTTGGCTTTGAAAACTTTCACTATAATTATTTTTGATTATATCAATGTTTATATGCTACTGTGCGTACTATGGACCAGATGGCACAACTGTTGTTACCTGCATTGCAGATGCAATTTGGCCCAAATGATGGTGTAAGTCACCCACAAGTGTCCCCCCAGTGTCAGAATTAAGTATTAGCTCTGGTGAATATTCTTCTTCCCCCCCAAAAGATGAAATGGGGAAAAAAAACAGATATGATGAAAGGAAACAAGGAAATAACCAGTACAGCTAATACAAGGCTAATCCTTGGCTGCAGCTTTGGGCTTTTGCAGCACAAATTAGACAGCAGCCTTCAGACTTCACTAATCATCCCCAAAGAAGTGGTCCCAGTCCCCACGATGGGATTACAAGAGTGCAAAAGCACAGAGCCTGTGCCATCTTTGCAATCCTTTCCGTCGCTGTGAGTTGCACTGTGCAAAGATATGCTATAGACAAGGCTGTGCAGAGAAGCAGGGTGAAGACAGCGGGAAACTTCAGTACTGCGCAAAGTGGTACGTTCCCCAGTTCTTCCACATAAGGGATTTAGTGTGGGCACTTTGAAAGCAGGCATCTGGATCAATTTAGCAGCTGTTGTACTTGTGTGATACCTAACACAGAGGACATGTGATGGATGAAAAGCAAGAATTCAGGGAGGTAGTATGAAATCATCTGTAATTAGAGCAGCTAAAGCTCATGACTTTATCAAATGTCTTGGCATATTTGGCAATGTTYACTAGAGTCCTGTGATTATGCAAGGCTATTCCTTTGCAAAGAAAAAAAAGATAAGTGTTGTATTTGAACAGCAAAGCATTGCAGCGTGGTCCTTAAAATTCAAACAAAAGGGAATAAAAAGAAAGTTGTATGTGTCTTTTTGTTTTAAAAATACATCCAAAATGCCCTGACTTTAACTAACCTCCTGATTTTCTGGCCTGTACTTGAGTTCTTGGAGTCAGTCGTTCTGGATCTTTAGGGAAAACTGTAATAATAAGGTTTCAGCTCTGCACTGTTTTTCAGTATTTCATGTTTTCAAAGCAGATTGTCCAAAGAAAAAAGTGTAAAACCTCTCTGTCTGTCACAGGCTTAGGCTGTAAGCTTTGCGGGATTCRAAAGCTGTTTCTAGCTCTATCACAGAAGTGTGGGTTACCTCTCTGGAGGATAAACTGTATTGTATATTGTAACTGCAGCTCCTGTAGAGGAGAGGAGAGACTACCCTGGAAATCAGTGCAAAGCTTTTAGTCCTTTCTCTGCTTTTTGCTGCTTTCTCCTAGATGCTGTAACTGCTTTGGGAAACCAGAAACTGCTTTTAGAAGAAATGAGACAAACAGCGAAGTAAAGCTCAAGGATGCTTTAAATGAAGTGTAACTTCCTCACACTCCTTCCTCTTACTGTGTTGGAATATAAGTGCAAAAAGAGAAATATGAAATGCAATGAATTTTAACCCTTTCTTATATCAGTGGATGTAAGGAAGATACAATAGATATAAGGCTGGGATCTGRATTTCAGGAGTCATTGCTGTGTTAAGTTTGCAGATGCATTTCCTCTGATTTCTTCTTCTGCAGTATACTGTTGTATTGCTGCGGTCAGCTGCATTCCCTCTTTCTGCAAYTGCTTTATGCCTTCCCTGCAATAGGAATGCTGAATTCAGGATCAGCATTACAAAAAGCAAATCAGAAAAAGTATCTGCATACAAATGGCTTTGAAATAAGTGAGCTTTTCTTCTTTGGTGCAGAGGTCTTCAGAGCTGTGGTACTGCTGTGAATACTTTGTTTGCTTAGCTTCTCGCAATGCATGTAGGCAGRAAGTCCATTTGCACTGAAATCGAAAGAGCCCTGTGATGGGACTGGACCTGGGAGCAGGATTACTGGAGACTGTGCCTATCTCTGCTACTGTGCTAATGGGTAACCAATATAGTGGGTAAGTTGAGGCATGGAGAACTTAAGTGGTTAACCCCAAATGCTAAGGACAGGCAGAGATCTGCCTCTTTCCTGTGTCGGCTTCACTTCCCAGTGGTGGTCTGGGATATTTGCTGATGGAGCAGAGGCAATTCAGTTCTCCCCAACTGTTCCTTTGCTGCCATCTCTCCTGTGTGTCCTGACATGCTCGTTGTGGTGTTTGATGCCAACTTTGTCTTTTGACTTTTTGTCCTTGGTGTCTGCAACTCTTCCAAGTTTAGCTGAGCCTTTCAAAGTGACAGCCAGGAATTGGGCATCCGTATCCTAGGGAGATCTGCTGGGATTTGGCAGCATTGCAAAACTCAGCTTTGGTGATGCTTTTGATGCAGTTCATACCAGGCGTATGGCTTTCCAAGCCTACTAATGCCTGCTTCTCCCTTTGCACTTGCTATTTACTGCAAAACATGGTTTGTGATTTGAGTTTTTAGTCCTAGCAAGAGCATCTGCACCAAGCTAGGTGAGGTGATTTTTGAAGTCTTTTCTTATGAGCCAGACTGATTATTCTGGTGTCCTCTTCTTACCTCCCAATATTTTTCATGTTGGTGTCATACTATGCACGAAGATATACATGGGTCCAGTTGCCATAGTCAAATGGAATTTCAGTTCTTGAGGACTTTCCTGAAGACTTGGCTTTTCATGGACTGCTTCTAGGTTTCCCCAGGGGTCTTCAAAAGAAGTCAGTGACTACTAAACTTCTTGTTGTCCATATGCCTTCTCGGCCTTTGAAATGCTGATTGTTACTGGGCAGGGGTGATGTTGCTGTAGTATCTGGGCATTACTGACTCCAGTAGGTTTGGCCAGCTTGAGCTTCCTGTTGTGGTCTCTGATATTACATATTCTTTGGTTTCGAGTAATTCAGCCCTTCATGTTTCATGTAATAAAACAGATACCAGGGGTTAATGCTTCTTCTTGGTTCTCAGCTGCAAAGGTTCAATTTCTGACCCTTTCTAGAATGGACAGAAATTTGGAGTAGGTGGAATTAGATGGTTTTGTACCTGGATAGATTTGCTCAGCCCTTGCAGAAAGTGTCTCTTCTGGACTGTCAAATGGTTAAGTCTGCTTGAGGATAGAAGGCCAATATTCATTATATTTTGCTGCGTACAGCAGCTCCATTAAATGAATAGACTCCTGTATGCAGGATTTAGGGTCAGCATTTTCTCCAAAGCATTTAAATAGAGTGGGGCACTTTTAAAATAATTTTTGCAGCCATCCACTCAGAGGTGGGCTTGCTCCAGAGCAGTCCTGAGCAACCACCTCTCTCTTTGACTTCAGAGTTGGTTATTTCTTGCAGGAATTTAACTTTTGCTATTGGGGAGTGGTAGGGGCTGCTCAGCTTAGACCAAAGTTCAAGCACTTCCATTTGGAGGTTGAGCAGCATCCTAAGAGCCCAGCACAAGTAGTCCTGAAGATGTCTGATTTTATTTAGAGTACACACGGATAGTGTTTATCAGAAACCACCGCAGAGCCCACCACAGTACCACTGTTATGCAGGTGAGCACTCAGTTTTGCAGACACAAAGGGGAGTCAGGGCAAGGTTTGCTCAGAGCCACAGAGGAATCACTGGCAAAACCAGGACGAGAAGTCTCCTGTTCTTCCTCTTTCCTTACTTCTCTACACCACGTTGTGGAATTGGTTTGTGACCTGCTTCATTTCCTGGCTTTACTAGGCAAAGAAAAACTCTGCTGTACTGAAGTTGAGCCACGCAAGGCTTTGAGAGCACTTGTGCATGTCTTGGGATCCCACCCCTCTTAAATCTTGGAGTTTCACAAACAAAGATCTGTTGAGTTGTTTTCAGAATTAGCTTGTTGAGGGTTATTTAAATAGACTTGATATACTTGGTGCAGACATCCCTTTCCAATTCTTTCTATTTTGTGTAGTTTGTGTTTCCCTTATGCTTCAAATCCATCTTAATAAAAAAGAAGTTTCTCTTCTACCTACACTTTCACATAGTTTCAATATATGTTAGTTCACTGTGCAAGAAAAAGCTAAATGTTATTATATTTCCTGTTTACTGCTCACTCTTATAATACCCCCCTTAATGAAGTGAAATAGAAATGAATTATGCACTCTCATTTGTGGTTGCAAGTTGCTATAATAAATACTGCAAATGGATGCTTGAAGGGTGGTGTATGAAAATTTTTTGAAAAGAAATGATAGGAATAGTGGAAAAAAAGGAGCCTTTTTGTTGGCTTGAGATAGTGCAATAACATTTATGACTGAACTATGCAGAACTCTTTGTAGACTCATCACTCTCTTTGTATTCATATACTTTGTGTTTAAAAACTGCTTATGTTCCAAAATGCCATTCAGGTGTTACCTCGACTTTCCTGTTAGAGATGTGAAATATGTTTTAAAAATAAATTTTATTTTAGAATTTGTTTGCTGTAGGAAAATGAGAAACTTCCTATATAAATCTTTTGGCAGGGACCATAGGAAGAAATGTTGTCTATAGGATACAGAGCGCAGGACTGGTTTTGAAATCTGTGAAGCACAAAGTTGATTTCTTATGCCTAGGACAGCGTAAATACTTCATTTAGTGTAATTTATCATTACTTACAAACAAACAAAATGTTTCAAACACTTATTTTTAAAAATCTTTCCAGAGTTATCCAAGAACAACACCCTTAATTCTAACTATGCCGAGAGTCAGAGCTGCTTGCATAATTTCTTTGCAGAATTTGCAAATTTATTTGCACTCTCTCCTTCCCCTTCACCCCTGCCTCCAGCAAAAAACTGCTGCTTTGAAAAATGAGAAACAAATGGAAGAATATCTGAAAGCAGCTGACAAAAAAAATCTTGGCCTGAAATTAATAGGATTGGTCATGTGCTTCATATTATTCTCTTAAATATTTTGTTGAATTGCTGCTCAGACAGTAAGATCTAGAGTGATGGGGGTCTAAATACTTTTCTTCTAGCTTTATTTTCTAATAACCAAAATGGAACTGACCCTAATTCTTCATTATGTGTTGGGTTTTAATAAAAACCTTTTATTTGGGGGGGGGGGGGAGATGCATATTTTAAAAGCTTTCTGAATTATGCAAGTATTACATTTAAAAAAAATCATCCTCCTTATTCTTTTTGGCATCACATTTTTTCCTCCCCTGTTTCTCTTATTTTTCATTACTAGTTTTGACTGCTTGGCTCAGTTGTGGGAGTTTATCAAAATAAAAAATGTTTTGTTTTAGATAAGTGTGAACATCAGCTGTGGAAACGATTAAATGAAAACAGAAGTGAAAAACAGTTCCTTTAAACAGCAGCAACTAGAGTGAGAATTTTTTCTTTTTTGTGGGTTTTAAACTGCTCATCAAGTTTGTAATAAAATATTCTATTTAGTTGTTACAAGCCCATCCTGCAGCCTTTCCTTATTAGTTTACAACTTTGAGGTTCCTCAGAGGAACTCGCACTCCTGTTAGGTATGGGAAGCACCAGGGCCAGTTTCAGGATTTTGAGACTCCCAATATAGACCAAGTCCTCGCTGCTCTGGAGCAGTAAGCCATGCCTCCACACCGCTGTGAGCAAGCCTGGTTAAATCTGGATCGAGTATGTAGTGGCACGTTTTCCAAGATCTGGAGCAGAGATGGTGTGTGTGGACTCTACCATGCAACGAGTTGCTATGTTTTCCCAGTGAAGCCAATTCAGTGCTACAAGGCTCAGCTAAGGATGGATCTGAGACTGCTGATGTTATATAGCTATAGACCCAGTGCCACTTTTTACCATGCTGGGTGAGTTTCAGGGACATTTTGTCTTCTGCTCTCAATATGATGGGCCTGCTGGAGAGCGAATTTGATAAGCATGCTTTTCAGTTGATGATGATGGAAGCAAAAGACTGCCATGAAATCACAGCAAGGATCCTCTCCCCCTCTTTGCCTTGCACTCTACCTTCATTTATCTGGAAAAGCTTGAATTGCAATCCCATTACTGTTAACCTTTTGACTGCTGGCATTTTACCCAGAACGCTCAGCTCCAGCTGGCAGCGGAAAGGAGAGGATTTGAACAACTCTGTAGTGATGAATTGGCATTGGTGCTTCACTCAGTGGCTGCTCTCCGGAAAGCAGAAAATGCAAYGTGCAGCTCTGCAGTCTTAATGCTGTTTCTGTCTAGGTGGTCACCTGCAAAAGCTGGAAATCCAGGAGCCAAGAAGAGCCAACTGCAGCACTGGAAGGCTCTTCCTGCTAGGATTTTTCTTTCTTCCCTCTGCAACTAACTGCTTCACCTCTGTTTGTACAAGGAGACAAAACTCCTCACTGTCATGGCAGCAGCCACCTCCCAGACAGTGATGGCAAGTCGGGCTGGGTAGCTTTGCGTTCTGCCAAGGGGCCGTTGCTGGATACAAACACCAAGTTACCACACCTCTCCCTAGGGCTGGCGCCTTCCCTTGCAAATCTGGGACCCAACCTCAGAAAAACTTGTTTTCTAAGCCATGTCAATGGGTTCCACGGTCCCTGGTGGACCCTAGTGTCTCTATTAGCTCTGTTGCTCTGCTTTCAGTCTTCCTCAGAGCACCTCAGCACTGTGGATGCCCAGCATGATGTACAGTGCAGTGCTGGCCAGGCCTTGGGGGTGTAATTGCCAGTCTGTCCATCTGCTAGGCGCAGGCCTGGGAATATTTTGTACCGGCTTTCTCTGCCCTGCCAGTATGGCGCACAACAGGATATATCATAAAACACGGGGGTGTGATGAAGTCTGGTCATCTTGCTTGGCAAGGGAAGAGATGTTGCCTTCAACGGGTCCATCCCCTGTGAGCTGTTGGCAGATCTGCCTGTGATAATGACCATTGCACTGTGAATCTGCTGGGCTCTTGCAGATACCTGTCTGAGCACGAGCAGCCTGTGTTCTGCGATGTTCATTATTCTGCTCTAGAGAATCATGCTAGATAAATGTCAACAAATGACTCAGTATCCAGTTAATGAAGAGAGGTTTTTGTTTAAAAGAGCTTATTGTCCATCTCTTCTGCATAAGAAACGTAGTTTTTTGCCTAGCAATGTGGCAGAATTTACAGATGTGCAAGTACTGTGGGCAACATCTATTATTTAACTTTCAATACCATTAATATGAATTAAATTGATGGTGTTTGTCGGAATGTTTTATGTGTTATAGCAGATGCCTTAGGGAATGGCTTTTGAAAGAGGAGAATTTCAGGAAAAGAAAGGTTGGTTTAGCAGTTGGAAGGAAAGGACTCTGGGGAATTGAGCTTAGTTCTCAGAACTGAGAACGGAATTTGGTTCTCTGTATGACCTCACATGAATATTGCAAGAGCAGAGTTTCTATGAACTTGTCTCCTATTCATACAGCTTTCTGAAGCAGCTAGCTTCCAAAACAGTTCAGGTAACCTAAATGAGATATTAGTTTAGTGATCTTGTGTTCTGCTGAGGAAGAAAAGTGAAAATATGGGAGCAGATGGCTGGTGAAACACATGTGTAATTAGTCTGATATGACCAAGACGTGTTGGCTCTATTACGTGTGCGCTGCAAGATTGATTGCATAGTGGCATAATTGGAATTTCTCACTATTATCAAAGCTAAAAGAGTTCCAAGCAGAAGAAAAGGACATATCTGGTGAGATCCATGCATATGATAGCTTGAGGTGAGTTGTTTTGAAAATCTGACTGTAGTTAATCTTGCTGTGCTTCAGTTTCTGTTTGTAAAATAGAGATAACAATTTCCCACCACCACTCATTTTGATTTAAGCCAAACCATTTGGTTTGTGAGTGAATGGCATCAGGTATAATAGGAGCTTGATCTTGCCTCCAAGGGCCTGCTGCTATGTAATACTCATGAGTGCTGTGCAGTAAGAAGATGAGGAAGCTGTTTGGCATGTGAGGGCTGCAGTCATACACTCAGGTCCTGGAAGCATTGGGTGGCCTTATCACCTGGACAGGCTGGTGGTTTAGAGGTTGAGTGTCCTGCATCCAGTGACTGTGCAGCGCTCTCTGCCCCCATCTGTTGAGGGGGGAAGGGGGGGGGGAAAAGCTTGAAAAGAAGAGTTTAATTTGAAAACAGTGGAGGTACTGTAACTCCGATTCCTCTCTCTGCCAGCTTTTGCAAATGCATGGCAAGGCCCCCTCCGCAGCTAGCATGCTTGGCAATACCTCCGTCACTTGTTGTTTTGTGTTTGTGTGGGCTCTGTGAATTGTGGTGCAGGCAGCAGTCTTGTCTCTCTTCACCCCTCTAACATTTCAGTTCTTAAAACAGTTTCATGATCCTGATCAGGAAGGAGGAAATAACCTCTTCTTCAGTCTTTTTTAAAGAAATTGTGTGTGTGTGTGGGGGGGGGGAACACAAAATCCAAAGGCCTGAAAAGCAAGTTGCTAGCATTACACTGAGGCTAATGTGAATGACTCTGAGACCTAGATTGACCCAGATGTCCGGCTATAGTAGCGCTGACGCTACCACAAGTGTGACAGAGAACTGGGCTGTCATCCTCTCCTCTTGTTTCTCTTCTGGTGTTAATTTTACATACCGGACAGTGAGTATTCCTTTAAGAAAAATGTTGACTTGTGCAGCAGGCTATGTGAAAGAACCTCTAAAAATACCTATATATTGGTACTAGGTTAAAAGTGATAGATTAGCCAGACTGCAGTCCGAAACCTTTGATTTCTCTAAGGAACGAGTAGTCCTTGCACCTTCCCCCTCCACCACTCAAACAATAGATGCGCAGTATGGTGCAGAAATGACCAAACTGCCTATAAACTGGCTCCCTGAGAGCACGTCTGAGTCTAGCCTTTGCCAGACACAAAACTCGRCGTTGTTGATCCGGAGTTAGTCACAATTTGCCTGCGAAGGAAATATATCAGTATTTCTTCTGTAGGGGGAACAGATTGGCATGAGAGTGTTCATCAGTCCCCCCTGGCTCCCCTGCTTGGGCTTGAATGTTCCTGACGCTGTTGCTGTTGAGTGCAAACTATGCCGATGGCTTACTGGTTTTATTTCTTAGGTTGTGTGGAGACTACTTGCTGAGAAACACAGCAAGACTTCACCTTCCTCTTTTGCATTGGGCATCAAATGGCAATAACTTTCTAAAACTCTCTTGGGCCAGGCTAGGGCTGAACTGATAAGGAAGAAATTTTCTATCTTGTTGCCAATCCTCAGACTCCCACTGTTGCATTTTTAATGTCAACTGCACACAATCTACAGATACGGACCATGTCTTTCTGATTTCTACATGCCTCTGAGGGAGTGTTCCCTTTGAAAATTCAGAGCTTCTGTCTGCCACTTTGGCTTATATATTCTGGCTGTGTCCAGTAGTGGTTTCTGTAAATGTTGGGCCAGTGGAGTAGTTAAGGCTGCAGTTTATTTCAGTAAAAAATATGCACAGGGGTTCTTCTGAGGAGCAAACTCCTCAGACTGAAATCATTTACAGTGTAAGCTAAAAGGTCACCAACCTGTCAAAGTCTTCAGGGCACTGGTTTTTCAAGTCTTTGCTCATAGCAGGATGAACTCTAGATTGATCCAACCTTTTCATAGTTCCTAAATAGTAATATTGGTCTGTCTTCCTTTCCCTTGGATCCAGGCCTAATATTAAGACTGAAATTTGAGAGAGGCTCTTACAGACTCAACTTCTGGGGCAGGAGATGAGAAAAAGAGCCTTTTCCTTAGGCATGCTTGCCAAGGCAGGGTTGTTGCCTTCTCCAAGAATTCCTGGGACAGGTGCAAGACACCAGGCCACAGGGGTCTAGGAAGCCTTGTCTAAAGAAATATCCTTGCTACCATTGCATTGTTTGCACATATGTAGTGGGTCTTGTGGGGAGAGCTGTGGGCTCCAYGGGCAAGGCTCTGGGATTCTGTCTCTGGGTCTGTACCTCTGTTCCAGCTTCACTGCACAAGTAGTAAGTGCGATAATGTTTTCCTTCAGATGTAGGTGAGGTTAAAATGTTTTGAGATCCATGAATGAATGGTGCCCTGCAAATACTGAAGCTCCATCTGCAATTTCTTGAGAAAACATGTCATTTTTTGTAATTAGCATGGGGCCGGGGGAGAGCAAAAGCTTTTCAGCTTTGACAAAACCTCCAGTTTTCCTGGGAAAAAGTTTCTCAATTCTAATCTCTCTCTCTGACCCAGGCTTTGATCAGACCTACTCACCAGCAGCAGCTTGCTTCCTTCTCAGGGCTCTTGCTTGGTGATGGTACAGTTGGGATTCCTGCTCTGCAYTACAGCATTTATTCACTGTGAAACCACTGCTGTGGGCAGATGTAGGAGTCCACCCCAAAACAGGCAACAACCAGGCACTTGTGTATGTGGAAGAGAGCCAGAGTATGAACTTAACTTATGTTGTTTCTRTCCCAGGCAGGTGCCCTTCTTTTTTATGAAAGGTTCTAGGATGACCTTGATGAAAAATGGGAAAACTTCTGAAATCCTTGAGAGATTTCTCAAGCCCCTGAATTTCTTCTCCCCAATTCAGCAGTAATGTCCATGACACGAGATGAAGTTTGTCAATATTGGAGTAGGGTAGATCTTCTGTACTCAGATGAAAACTGGTCTCTGCTGAGACTCTGAATGCTGGCTTGTATGCTATTACTAAGTTAATGCCTATCTGAGGAAACTTTTCACTAAACTTCCACTCTCTGCAAAGCAAAAAGTGTGGAGATGTTCAGCACGTAATAATCTGGTATAACATTGAATAGGTAATTTGTTCTGACAATTTTTATGTGCAGAAAAAAACCCATCATCAAATGTATGTCACACTTTCTGACCCTTCTCTGTGGTTCATTTACCTCCTGGAAGAACCACCTGCTTTCTGCTTTGATGCTCCGTTTGCTGTACTTGAGGGAGGAATGATTATAGTGGCATGCAGCCACTGGTTAACTTCCTTCCAGATGTGTGCTCCATATGGTTATCTTGAGAATCCACCCCAGACCCAGATTTCCTATTTAACACTGACAGGCTTGACTCAAACTGAAACACARTCCTGTATTGTACTTTCCTCCTTTCTAACTGGTAGCATCCACAGCGTGGTCTGTAGCCAAGCATAGTCCATAGAAAGCTATCTGTTGTCTCACTGGTAACATTAAAGATTAGGGCATTAGCCTCTCATCTTAGAGCATGTCTTGATCCATACAAATAGCTACAGTCTGCTGCATTTCATGAAGATCAGAACTGACCCTCTGAAACCTGGTGTRTTGGTACTAGAGCTACTGTTTGAGCAAATATGAATGCTGTTTTTAAGCATTCACTGGTCTTCTGCAGAATAATAACATCTCTCCTTGTTGCCTTTTTCATGCTTTCTGTTCCATCTCTCTAAGCCTTGTCCTCCTTATTTCTGAACTTCCACTGGATATTATTTGTTTATAATATTTATTTGGTAACAACTAGTGTAGCTGAGTGATACAATTTAGCTCTGTGAAGGCTCAATCGTGGTGGAATGCAAAGTGACTCCTCTCATTTCTTTCAAGCTCTGGAACACTGAAGTGAAAGGAAGAAAGCAAGCTGTGCTCCCGCCCTATGTTTGCTTCTCTGTGCCTGCCTTCTTCCTAGTAAAATTCTTGTAACTTTTTTTTCCCCCTTTAACATGGAATCAATGATTTTTTTCCTAAAGTTCTGTTGATCATCTCAGAACACGTAATAAAGGTATGCTGAGCATGCTTTTCTCAAATCGCATCCCCTGCCAGTGCGATACTAGATATAATGAAGCACATCAGATCACTGCATTTCGGCGTTGGTGCTCTTGACTTAAGGTCAAGTAATATCACGGGATAATGCAAATCCTCTGTAAGGGGATGTCTCTGCTGTGGCACCAGGATACCATGCAGATCTGAGTTTATTTAGTTCAGGGCAATTGCTCAGGCTTGTTTGGAGTTAATATGCTCTTTTTTTATTTACAAGTTATAAATGACCTTGTTTCTTGCTACCTTTCCTCACTAACCCAGCCTGCAGCCTGCTCCTTCCGCCTGTAGTGATGATGTACACCCTGGAGGCCTTTGGCTTTTCGTGTCATGAGTGTAACTTGAAACCATCCCTTGGGCAGTGCTGGTGCTGTCTCCCTCCCTCGGCGGAGCTGACAATGCTGCATATTGCAGAGGGCGGCAGACCTTCGCTTGCCCAAATCAGAAATAGTTTGGCATCTGAAGCCCCTTCAGCCRCTGCAGTGTGTGGGGCAGTTTTGAATAGCTGTGGGGAAAAGAGTGAAGATTGGAGTGCCCCAACAAGCTCTGCATTAGGGAATTTGTTGCTTACCTACTGGGTTACAATATATGGGGCTGTGTGTGTGTGATTTGTAGCATTTAAAGGTAGTACTGCTGGACTCAGCTTGGTACTTTCCAGATGAAATCAAGTGGTCCTAACAACCTCTCAAACGACAGGCTGCTCTGACGTTGCTCACAGCCCAAACTACAGCCGACACAGGCAGGAAAGTCTGGTGCTCAATACTGTTGCTTTTAAAAGCCTTCACCCATGGTGCTGTGTTTCATAACACCCTCTTGGGACCCAGCCAATGCAGCAATTGTTTTGAGGATGTAAAGTGTGGCCAACGCCATAAGCAGGCGGGGATCCCCAGGCTGTGGATGTTGGGTGATGGAGGTTGGGTGTGGAGGTTATGCCAGGGAGTCTGCTGAAGCCCAGGGTCAGCTGGAGGTACAGGACCCAGAGAGTCTTGCTCCATGGTCACAGCCTGAAGATGCTGACTTCTGGAGACTGGTGGCTGGAGGGCCCTTCTGCGTGCGATGCCACAGGAGGCGAGCAGCACTGCTTGCTGCTTTGATGTATTCTTTCCCATCAGGTCTTTGAGAGTATTTTTAATGCTTTATTCCAGGAAGTATGCCAAGCAAGGGCAAATATGCTTCTTATTTATAGGCCTTCTTATRGCCTTCCTTATTACTGTCTGGAGTCCATCAGGGTAGGCATTTATGGACTGCTCTGACCTTTTCTGCCAGCTGAAAGAATACAGACCCTGTGGTTCTCCACTGACCTTCCAGTGTACTCTTCCTTGGAAAGACAGAAATAAGAAAAAAATCCCCAAGGAGCCTCAAAGGGAAAAAATATTTTTCTCAATAAAAAAAAATCCACAGTAAATTTTCATAATTGGCATAGAAAGTAGTTTTCTAGGCTTCTTGCTCCCTTTGTCATGGGTGTGAATCAAACAGGCAATGATTTTCTTTTTGTCACCACAGTTCGGGCTGATAGGAATAATTTTTTTGCATGAAGCCACTGCTGAGAATATTTCCAATATCTCCTACGAACAGAGGCAAAACTCCCACAGCAAAGACTCCATTAATCATTGCTACCCTGATCTAGATTGACTTATTCAGTGCATGAAGTAGATCATTAGCAACACAAGGGATTTCCCCTCATCCAGTGGTGGAGAGATCAGTGGAAATAATAAACAAGTGTGAGCAAATGGGCAGGCTGATTAGCACATGCACATTTTTCTTATGCTCGGAGACCTTTGTAATGTCTTCCCTGGTTTTAGGTGCTGTTTATTGACTCTTGTGTGGTAAAAGGTCAGTGGTATCCCCACTCTAAGGGAGTTCTTCTTATCATAGATGGTATTTATGCTTGACTAAACTTCAAACAACTTTGACCTTTTTATTTTATTTTTTTAATTTACACTTTTTGGGGGGCGTGGGAGGGGATGGTGGTGGGAAGGAGAGGAACTGTTCTGCCAGCCTTTCCAAGAGTCACCCGGGGAGCTGGGTTTTTGCAAAGGCCAGGTTATCTCCTTCAAGACATAATTTCTCTGAAAATAGAATTATTTAAAACCTAATTTTCTTACTTAAAAACTTGAAGTCTCTTGAGTGCGTGTGAGGCAGGTGCAGATGTCTTCAGACACATGGGAACTGTTTGCTGGTTAGTTTAAAAATTTAGCTATTTGCATGCTTCATTTTGAGGTATGTAAAATAAATGGAATCATAAATCACTTCTTAAATATTCTATTTGGTGCTGGGTGACTGGAAATAACAGATGGATGCTTACAGGTGGGATTTAATTTTGCTCCAAGTTAGCCATGGGTTAGAAACCAGTACACCAGATCTTAGCCCCCTAAAGCTTTTGGTCTATTATCACCTGTCTTGGGATCTTTGTGAGGCATAAGACTTGAATTAAACAGGTAAAARCTGTAACCCTGGATCAGAGTCACTTTACACCTTGAGGCAGTTTAGGTCCAAGTCTGGCGGACTGTTCCCAACTTTCTGTTTAAAGCTACCATRAAAGTGCTGAGTTATTTAAACTGTAGAGCACAGCTATGATTTCTGCCTCTTCCAGGAACTCACTGAAAACAATAACCTTGGAGAACAGGAGAGTGCCCAGCAAACATGGTACGGACCAGATAGGTCAGAGTTTTAAAGCTCACTTGCAGACTCTCATGCTCCTCCTRGCACTGTGTGCAAGTTGGTCTTGCTACACAGAGGGAGATAAGACTCAGCGGTGGCTGTAAATGCCTGTAAGAACCAGAGGTTTGCATTATATCCTCATTATGCGTCTGTCAGTCATGCCAGTGTTTTTCCTTTCCTTGTAAGAAAAGGAGAGAGTGGGGAAAAGAGGTTGTGGCCCTCTGCCAGGAGGCATGTGCTCTCTGCACACCTCCCCTGCACGTGGATGGCTGCTGCAGGGTGAGATTAACTCACTGGGAAGGGTGGAATGGCACAAAAAGACATGTGGAGTTTTCCCATGTTTTCTTGCATAAGTAAACATTCACTGAGATGTAGAATTGTACCCAGCAGTAAGCCCATTAGCTTTAAATAAAGTTTCAACTGTGGACAGCTAATGAGACCATTCTCCCCTGAGCATATTTCTAAGTAAGAAGAAAGCAGCTTGCAGCAGTGTCCAGAATTTGGACTGTTGTGCAGGCAGTAGCTCTTCAGGTGATCTGGGTGCATGCACATGTGCATGCATCAGTCACAGTGCTCACCAGTTCTCCTTGCAATGCTAACACCACTGAGCTGGAGAACTGTCCGGTGCTGTGCTAAATAATGCTTTTGTTGTGCTGTGTATCAAGGCAAAACATACCTTGTTTTTCTGGAGATTTGCTGCGCCTTAGGATACAGCTGAGAATATTACTGTGTGTATGGAGAATTGCAGTAAAAGATCATAAAAGCTTTACACCATCCAGACAATTAGAAGCATTTTCTTTTTTTAATTTATCTTTAATTTAAATTACATTTATTTATTTATTAAATTAATTTTTAAATTTCTTTATTAAATTTATCCCCCCCCCCCMAAAAAAAGGCCACCTGCAGCTAATGAACCAGTTCTGATCTTTTAACTTGAGCTTTCTAAAAGAGTTTTGGCCCAGTATTCCTTTTGTAGTCCTCAAGGTAGATTCAGAAAGATCCCAGCATGCTGCTTTGGAGACAAAGATTTACCATTATGGAGGATCTGGGACTAGGCAATTTTGGTGGTGTCTTTGAGTGCATACAGATGCAAAGSTCTAGTCATCAATGATAAAAATCATTTGCTTTGTATATTGTCCTAATTTTTCTTGCATTCACTGCACAGTATTTGGGAAAAGTTTTTCAGGCTCATTTAAACAGGATTCTGGTAATATATCTAGAAACTTGTCAGACCTCAAACATTTTCTTGTTCACTTACCTGCCCTGACTCTTTCTAGTCACGGGATCCTTGGTAACACTTAGGTTGAGAAAACCTCAAAAGATTTAATAGCAGATGTGGCTCCCCTTTCCATTTCCCAAGTCATTGCCTAGTTCAGTGCAAACATTTCATTTTTCTTTCAGCTGAAGGTGAAAGAGTATCTCTTACAGTAATCCCGCAGAGCCCAGTGTACACACTTCATCTTCCCTGCTGGGCCCACAAGGCCAGTTCAGTGACATTCAGCTCAGAGAACTCTTTCCAAGTGCATTTAAAGTTCAATCTCAACTGGAAGGATTCTCCATCACAACAGCATCTTCATTACCACCAACTTGCAGATGAGGGAGAGAAGGAAAGACATTGGTGAGGTCAATTGCATGCTCAGTGCTCTTGGCTTGCTCAATAAACTGGGTTTTGAGATGGTGCTGATGATTTTGCTTGCATCCACCAGAGAAAGGTTATTGAGCATTCAGTAAATCTCCTGGGGATCAGTTATAAAGAATGGTATTTACAAGAGGGTAAACCATAAATCTTTATGACCTTCTTGCAGTTAGCAGCATTTAAAGTTGCATTATTCTTTTCTTTTCCTGTAGACAAGGCTTTGATAAAACTATCCGTCAGTTAACTTAAATAATCCATGGGCAATGGGGTCTTTTGCCAGAGAAGAAATGACTTAGTTGAATTTTAACTTCTTTGTTTATTTTACTTCTTGCCAAACTTTTTTTCCAGGAGATTAAAGATAAATTTAATGTTTTGATAGATTCTCTGAGGCACATTTACCTTGACAGGAGGCAAAAAAAGGTCCTCTTAGGTCACTGTTGTCTTCCTTTCTTATCTCCTTGTCAGATAGGTGATGACAATAGGATTGTGCAGAGTTGAACAAGGGAATCTCTGTCATTCARACTGTTGTATGTTTGATACCTGTTGTCAGATTTTCATGAATTTCACATGCACTGTATGTGTCTCCACTTGTTATAAATTAGYGCCTGATATTTTTCAGGATAGCTGGGATAACCTCCCTCTTAAATAATTGGAAGTTACATCACTTTGATTTTACTTTTTTATTTGTGTGGGGGATTTTTATTCTCAGTCTTTTACTTAACAAGGAATTTGAAAAAAGTCCTTTTCCTTATTTCATTAGTCTCAGACAGTGCTCTAATTTCTTTTCTAYTGAGTTTCACTGGCTTTTTCAACATCCACTGAACAGATTGCCTATCTTGTTTTAATATACTTACAGTGTTCTTGCTTCTGTTGAAGCCCTACAGAACTGTCTGGAATGGATACTTTTATCCTATGTCTATCTTTAGGCCCAATATTTATAAATAGGTTTTCTAAACCAAACAAGCTATACTGAAACTGTGTCTAGTATGGAGGCAATTACATGGGTAAGAAGGAACTTTCTGCTAGTTTTATTCCTTTCTATTCCTGTACAGGAATATCTATGCCACTATAAAACACCTTTATGCTAGTAAAACTGCATTCACATTTAGGTTGCTGAGCTGGTGTAATTATATCAGAGAGCAGATGTAATTCTACTGGAAGAGTTAAAGCAGAACAACCTTTTTTTGCAGGCAAACCTTCAGGCACTATAAAGGCCAGGCTACCCTATATAACTTCAGCTGCACAAGTTGCAGAGGTGTCGCAGGGGTGTGAAAACCCCTCCTTTTAAGCTAGCATATTTAGAATAGGTGCAATTATATAAGCGAAACTAACTTTTCTTAAAGTTGTTGAGTATAAGTTGTTCTGTTTTGTTTGCAAACCTGTGCTGGTGGGATAAGTTATGCTGTTCTGGTAGTGGAAGGTACCCTAGCAGAACTGCATTTTAACAGTTAAGCATAGCATGTAGGTCTTTGGGCAAATTGTAGGCAGTTTAAGCCTTCATAAATGGCTGCAAATATGACATTCTTTGCCTTGAAGTTGAGGCGAGTTGCAGACAGCTCAGCTTTTTCTGTACTAATTAGAGAAGCGGCGTGGGTACCAGCACAGAACGATCAGACGAGTACATACAGCAAATGATTCTGTGACCTCCTCCGGATCTAGCCTGGACTGATGTGCCGTGGCTCAGGCAGGCAGAACTCGATGGTACACAGCTGCTTGTTCCAGAGAGAAAGTCCATATGTTCAGTGGAAAGGTAGTTAGCCAAATCCCAGTCAGAAATGTGGTGCAGCTCTGTTCCTAGCCTGTGTGCTCCTGTCCCTAGCGCCTCCCATCACTACCATCCCAGGGTGCACGCAAAAGTGCTACTGGATGGGTGCCGCAGAGCGCCAGCGTACTCCAGTCCATGGCCTTCTCCTGTAACTGCCCTCTCTAAATGGCAGCTGTCTTGCTGTGGAAGTGYATAAAGTAGGCAAAGGTCCCCTCAGGCTGCGATTAGATAGCTGTTACGAAAGAGTCAAAATTTTAATCTAAGTTCTGTAGTCTTACCCCTTTGAGGCAGTAATCAAAGTTTTCATAGCAGAAAGACTGAATGCCCAAAGACGTACAGCAAAATCAGTCAGCCTAGGTGCAGAGGAAACCTAGAGATCAGGTAGAAGACTAGCATTGCTGTGTCCTTCATATATCTCTTAAGAAACAAATGCTAATGCAGGAAGCCTACCAAATCATTCTTTTCTTCTCTTTCTCAAACAGCATGGGCTGTGGGTGCTTGAGGACAGAGCACCCATGTTTGATGTGTGATTCTCTACCAAAGGAGGCATTCATATTTTGAAAGGAAGATTAAGTCTCTGGCTTGCAAATAGACAGCTTAGTTTTGTCCTTATTAAATTATGCAAAACAAAAACTTTCATAAATAACTTGTAATATATAAACATTTACCATCTGAAGCAAAGTTAATACATATATTTGTTTGAAAGAGAGTACAACAAGTTGCTCCAAGGGCCTGGCTTGTGGAGCATTTAAATACTTACTTATGTCCTGCTGAAGTCAAAGAGACACTGTAACTACAGATGGAGTCAGCTTTTCATATCAACTTCTGCTCAGGTGTGATTTGCAAATGAAGCATTTTGGCTTGGGGGAAAATTTTCTCTGGAGAAGCTAGCAAGGACACATGGCATAATCATTTGTGGCTCCCAGGCATTGTGTGGGAAAGTATCAYATCACAACAATAGGGGAATTAACTGATGCTGACAATTGAGTAATTGTGAGTATATAGCACAGCATGGATATAGTTGGTAGTGCCTCAAAGTTCTTTGTGCCCTTTGCTTTAAAATTAAGAAACAGATGGCCTGTTGGAGTTGCTTGCTTCCCCTTCCCTCCTCAGGTGCTCATTTTACGTTAAAGGCAGCCATCTGCTCAGGACTGCTGACTTGTACCTGTGGAAAATAAATACCGAATAGGTTTCACTCTACTGTAAGTGACTTTTAAGCTTGGGACAACACACTGAAGGATTACCATGCTCTTATTTGTGTGCTTTTCTGCTGTGACACAGAAATGTATATTTAATACCCTGTGTGGTTAATAAGAACTAGTTCTGAAATATTGGTGCATGACACATGTTTTGTTCCTGTCTAGGAGACAGTTACGCCTCTAATGGGTATCACACTGTGCTCCTTTGTACAGTGCAGCTGGACTTCTCTTTATTTACTCTTTTTKTTCTAAAATTATCTCCCAGTGCTCCTTTTACTTGTCACTGTCTGCACACAAACAGTGTTTTCCTGAAAGCCCCCCCCAAATGTGAATGAAGGTACCATGTCATGTTTCACTTGCTGTTTGCTCATTTAGGAAATTACTGCATCATACAACTTTCAGGCTCCAAAGCCGACATCTCATTTCCTACACTCATGCAAATCCTGAGGAYCTGCCTCTATTTCTTTCTTTATTTTTGCTGCTGTCCTCTGCAGTGAGTGTCAGGCTTCTGGCCAAACAAGTCTAAGCTGTTTTTTTCATTGGTAATTTGCTTCCAGCTCTAAAATGCACCAAATTTGGTTCTGAAATCCTACAGCATTGTGGGAACAATGTTATCCCAGTGCTGCATGCCTCTGTGGTCCTTTTTGTTACAATTCATGCTCAAGTTTCTGCCCAGCCAGGCTAGTGGTCATGCTCCCCATTTTGTGTATGTGGATGCAGCTTGTGCTCTGAAGTGCAGGATTTTGCAGAAATGAAAGCATGAAATATGGTGGTATAAGCAAAAATGTACAGAATAAAGCTCAGAGCTTTAGAAACCGGCTCAAAACCTCTTTGGAAATGCTGCCACCTGGGCCGGATGCATCCCAGGAATGAAACTGTGGACTTAAATTCACCGCTGCTGTAACCCAATTAAAGTACCTGTCTAGTACGTTCAGAGATTATTCTGGAGCAGAAATCATGGGCATGATGGAACTGTGTCCACTTGTACAAGCAGGTGTCATGACCTAATGTTTTTGCATGGGTCTAGGCATGTATACAAGGAGATCATTCCTGATCATCTTACACACAGTGTGTGGATTAAATATTGAAGAGTTTAGTAACAGATTGTGGCTCAGACAGAAAAATTCCTTTGCCACCACCACATTCTGCCTCATAAATGGTGTAGCTTCTCCAAATGGAGGGCAACTGTAAAATAATGAGCACTGCTGTCTATTGATTCTTAGCAGCAGGTCAGGAGAGAGGTGAGATTGCTGCAATCGACTAAAAACTAAAACTGAAAAAATCATAATGGGGTGAAGTACAACAAATAAAAAATGAAGGCAGCCAACATAATATTGGCACATGACTGAAGAGAGGAGAAAAGCAGAATTTGAGTAGAAAACAGTTTAGTGAAATTGTGTTGGACTAGGCTGTCTGCAGGTAAGAGGTGCTCTTTACTTACGTCAGAATTGTATTTTGTCTCTTTTGTCTGCTTCTCTGCTACCTCTTCTCAGGATTGAGGGCGTCTTCCCGAATGAGTGTAACTAATCCTTGCTTGCCTGCTTTGTCTTCTCCCAGTTGTTTTGTGCAGCATTTTTAGAGAGAGATCTGGCTGCTGTTGCAACTCTTAATTCAGTCCTTCCATGCTGGAGGAAGAGGAATCTGAACAGCAGTCAGTGATGCAGGAATTTCCTGAGCTTTACTCCTGGCTCTGCATAGTGCTAGCTAATTAATTTTTCTGAGTCAGTTGGAGGTCCTGCAGTTACCTGTCTCTGAGAAGCTGAAGAAATGTTTGCATAAGGCTTGTAAAGTGCTGAGTGATTCTGGCAATATTAGCTTGGGATTGGCCCATGGGTGCCGGAGCTGAAGGCCACTGCTGTACGGTGATCATGGTAGCTTCCACATAGTGACAGGAGCTGCAGCTCAGTGGATGATCTGCTCCAAAGTGCCTTAAGTGAAAGCAGCAGAGGAAATGGACAATTTTCTTGTGTTTATAGAATTCACAATTTCAAAGCTTTGAAAAGGGAAGTTATGTTCCTCTTCTTTGAGATCCGTGTTTTATGTAATTTCAGTTGGCCTGTGAACATGCCTGCATGTGTTGCCTCAATAAAAAGCAGGGAAACATGCTGTACATYAGGGCATAGGAAACACTATGTGGACATGGAGATGTTTGATCTTAGGTAGCAGGTACTCTCAGATGCATATTTTTATTGCTCCTATTGTAGGAAGCACTGGTGCTGGCAGTCCATGATTAAGACTTCTACCATGTTTCTCACTATTGTGATAAACTATAGGTTGTTTTGAAGGTTGGAGGTTCTTAAGGCAATTGTGCAGTTTTTCAGCATAGTCTTAAGATCTGATGATAATTCCATGTGTCCAGCTTGTATGTGGTGAAATCAACTGTGTCCTGCATCTGTCCTCTGAGACCGGTTCAGCTTCTTACCATGGCCATTTTTATGGCTAGGCATTACTTGCATCAGTAGCCGTCTTCAGCAGTCAGTATTAAACCTGGGGATGAAAAACTTGTTTTAGTTTGTATGTTTTTTTCCTGTGGTGTGAGTTTTATTTTATTTTTTGAGAAATTGCCAAAAACAATGTTCCTAGCCTGTATGCTCCTCCTGCTGTATTCCCCTTCTCCCCACAAGGAAAGTTAAAAATACATTTATTTACTATACCCACGTTCCTCATTAATAAAGAATTCAGAAAGCAATACCATATTACACAGGCAAATCTATACCCCAAAAGATGCAAACTGATTTAAACAAATTAATCACTTTGGAGGAATTAATTAGTGACTGATAAACAGATAAACCTCTTGGGTGCTTCTAGAGAGACATGAAACTCTACTCTGGAATTTACCTGTGACTGTCTTAGGTGAAAAGTGCTTACTAATGATTTATTCCAAGTGAATTTAACAATGCAAAGGCTGGACTCTGTTCCTCTCTGCTCGTCATTAGTTTAGGCTTTGTYAGATGGAGTGAAATCCCGGGTTGGACTTCTCCTCCTTTCCTACACTGCCAGTGCCCAGCTGATAACTTGAGCCTGTGGATAAGATTACAAACTTGCCTTTTGGAGGTGACTCCTGCATGTGGTTGCTCCAGCAGACAGTGTCCTTTGTTTCAGCACTGTTCATGTGCTGTTAGCGCTCCAAAGAGCAGCCGTCAGAAGTGATGTAAACTCAGAGGGCACGGCGGTGGTGGCCACAGCTGTCCAGACCTTAGCACTCTCTTTGAGTGGCATAATGAACTAGATGGATCTGGCTCAGGATGGCCTGCCTTGTGGTTTTATGTAGCAAGTGAGATGAGAAACCAGACTGAAAAAAAAATATATATATATATATAAAATATTTATTTATTTATTTATATTTTTTAGCCATGATGTTGAATCCCCCTGTTCTTGGAATGCCAGAGAATCCAACCCAAGTGGCCATGCTGGACATGCCCACCACCTATTTTACCAATGTATTGTGCTGTGTCTGTCAGCTTTGTATCGCGGTGTCCAGTCCTGATGCGCTGTTTGGTTTATGTCAGAAGACAGACTAAATATTCAGTGTCAAAGGCTGTGCTTATGGTGTTTCCCATCTACATGGAAACACAAAGCACTGGTGGTCTTGTGCAAGAGCCAGCTCTTGTGAGGGTCCTGCCCTGGGGTGGGCTTCAGATGGTCTGGAAGTGTTGGTGCTTCTCTGAAATATTGTGTTTTTCCTCTCTCTGCTCACAAGAGACTAAGTGGGTATTACAGTAAGATGTTGTTCACAAAGTGTCATACGTTGCTACAGGATAAAGCTGACAACTTTGGTTCAGCAAGTTAGTGTGTTTTTAAAAATAAAAAGCAATACTCTGTTACAGGAGCACCTCCATATTACAGTTATTAAGCAATCGACTGGCTGGTGGCTGTCAAATAGCTTCCAGTGCCAGGACTTTATTTATGGCAGATCCTCCATATGCGGTGTAATGGACTCTGTACAAATATACTAGTTAACAGCATTCACATAGATTATTTATAAGATCAGTATTTTAAATGTAAAAATAAATATTCCATGTAAACTAGTTTGCTTTGTGTATCAGGGTTTCTGCAGATTTCTGAAATCCAGAGGGTTTAGAAACCTCTTTTAAAGGGTCTTATGGGTTGATCAGTTGTTTTGGTGTCAGAGGAGGTAAATTGTAAATTCTGTCAGATGTGTTGCTCTGCAGCCCATCATTTCTGCCTGATGCTGTATCCAACACCGGTCTATCTGTCTGGGGGGTTCCCAGGGCAAGATCCAAGCAACATCCTTAACTGAGTCAGCTGCCCTGCAGCTTAGCCAAAGAACAAACAGAGCCAGGAGAGCCAGAAGGAAGGGCTGTCCAGTCCAGCAACTTCTCTGACCTGTCTCGGCCCAGGGTTTGCATACCTCGCAGGGTACACGTACCTAACGTTGCAATGTAGCATAGAATCTTCCAGTGAAGAGAAAACATGCATGGTTCCCACTGGCTTGGTGGAGAAAGCTTTTTCTGTGTTGCAAAACCAATTTTTTTGAGAGATGCTCTTCGGTGCAAAGGCATCTGCATACAAACTCCCTGACAGCTGGATGTGAGATTCTCCAGGTTGGCTGGTTGCTCCACCAGCTGGGGAAGGTGGAAACTGAGTGGTTGTGCAGTGAGACCTGAGACAGGAGAAGTCTGTCAATCGTCTTCCCTTGTTAGGATACTGGTTTCGGCACTTTCTCAAAGGTAAGCTCTGAATATGAACTGCTCTTTGCTTAAAGTGGCTTAGGTATTCTGTGCATCAGAGAGTAACAGAGCTGTAGTGTATTAGCTTTAATTCTGTGATATCAGTAAATGTTCATACAGCATGTATGGTATATTAATCTTGACCCATGAAGACTTGTACAAACAGAAACAAAGTTGAACTGAATAAAATATAATTTAGCAGGTTAGTTTCTGCTCTCTGTTTTCTGAGACAAGAAGCTTTAATTCCATTAAAGGCAGCAAGGAAATGTCTTGTGATGGGAGCACACTAAGCACTGTGAACTATATTATACCTCATTCCTAATTACATGAACATGGCAATACAAAACATCATCCAAGGGCAGATGATATCCCATTGTAGTTGATACCTAGAATTGAATTCTGTTGTAGTTTAGATCAGTTGTTCAGACCAACCCTGACAGCCATCCAATTAGTTAATGTGGGAAGGTGATCAGAATCATCATTATTGCATTTTTCTGGAAATTTAACTCTCTGGGGTCTGTTTCAGTAACATGTCCCCAGACAGACACTAGTATTGCCCTAAGAAGTTGCAAAGGGAGTGTTTTGGATCTGGAAGTGCTGGGTAGTTGATGAATGGGGTTTGGAGGTCTCTGAACCTGGACCATTTACTTGAGTTCTGCTTCAAAGGAAGGTCTATTCCGTATTGTTTGCTTTGTGGTGTTTGGATTGCGTGATCTATAAGCTGATCTTTGTTTAAAAAAATGCAGAAGAATGCAGACTTTTACTGGAACTCTAATTAGCAATGAAAAGTGAACCAACTGCTAGTTCCTGTGGGGCTACTTCTGACTTGATGATTTCTTAATATCTTTTGTTTTTTTCAAAGGTTAATCTCCTCTAGCTACCCTGTGATATCTGGCCCCTTTCCATATGCATCTGCTTTTCTCAGCTGGGTCTTCAGTAGTGACCTTATAACTCTGTAGACAAACATGATCACTGTTGATCTGTCAAATCCAATATCCCTTTGCCTAAATGTTAGGTGGATTTACGTTATTGCTTTGGGAGGCAATAATCCAGAAGGGAATTCTTTTTACAGAGAGGTCTTCTGTCTTGCTAAAGGGCTGTTGGTTGGATGAGTCACCTACCTAACATCATCCCCCTTGGTTTGCTTCTTCATTTGTTCATACATCTATCTGTTTCTGACATGTAGACTAAGAAGCAAAGTTTGATACTTTCAGCTGAGATTTGGTAATCCTTGCTTACAGCCAGCGAAGGAACGTCCCTGATTTAGCAGTGCTATATTTACATGCCTGAGGCTTTACTGTATAATGCTGTTGCAGAGAGGAGATAGCAGATGAAGGCTAGTTATCATTTGGCCCCTGCTGCTTACAACTGCAGTTTTAGAAGCCAGGAAACTGAACATTAGGCACAGCAAATAAGAGTTAACCCAGCCAAAACCCACAAAAACTGCTGCAACTGGCTGCGCTGCAGGCTTTAGGAAACCACTATGTATGTGTGGCAGTGATCTTTGCTGTTCAGATCTCCAGACCAATTCCAGAAACGTGGATTAATTGCTCCTCTACTAAACATTATCTCATGCTACACTTCCTAGGGGTGGGTAGAGTACACTGAGTTTAATGGAACAAAAATCCATTGTGACACAGAGTGACTGAAATAAAGGTTGTTAATGGAATGGCATCTAACGATAACTTGTATGGCTATGTTCTGATTAGTCTGGAGAAAAGCATTTCCCAGCTGGCTGTTTGTTTGGCTTAACTACCAGGCAAATACAGATGCATCCACTGTGCAGTCATGCTGTGGCCAGGGTCTGTGAGCACTTACCTGACTAATCCTGGGCTCCGCAGCACCCCAGGCTGTGTGAGGAGGTGCCCCTGGAAGCAGGACACGTCTGCTTGAGCTGCAGAGCTTGAGGCCCTTCATTCCTGAGTTTGGTGTTACCTTTGGTAACTCATTTGGCATCTCTTGCTCTACATTTGAGCAGAAACTTTCACAGCATCCTTTTAACCGTGCCCTTTTAACATGTCACTGAAGGAGTAGAAACATCTTAATATGACTAACAGTTGCTTCTTGTTGACTGTGCTACCAGCTCAGACTATTGTTTCCCCTTCTTGCCATAGAAAATAGCTGCTAATAAATCAAAATTACCAGGACTTTAAACATGGGCTATTTCTTTCATATGTATCCGCATGGAAGCTAGCCAGCCCAATGGAACACAGCTCCATAATGAAGCCTCTGAACAATGCAGGAATATAAATATTAACATATAAAAACTGTTTTCTCAGAGTGATAGAAAGCTAAAAGTATCCAAAGGTGAAGCTACTTCATTTTATTGCAGACTTATGGAGAGATGCTGGGACCCAAGCATACTGATGACTTAATTATTTTTCAACAGTGTTTACAGCTTTGGGTTATTTGTCATGTAAAACCTCAGAATGCTGTTGCCTTTGTATGCAACTATTTATTTGACATGTTGCTTGTATAAACCTAGTCTGTTTGTGGATTATATGCCCAGATGTAGTCCAGACAGAGATTGGATGCAATTTTTTGGAATGGTGTAAAAAAGTAAATGGGTCACATTAAGGACAAGTGTRTATATATTTTTTGGTGCTCTATTATTGCAAGAAATGTATTTGCTTTAACAGGACATAAGCAGACTGCATGCTGAGTGCTTYGTCCTGTTTGTGATGACTGAAGGCTGCTCAGCTTGTTTCACYTGAAAATTCCCACAAACCTGTTTGCAGTTGTGCTACGGCAGCAGTGAAGATGCAGGTTGCTCTGCATTATGTCTGTTAGGAATATGTGTCAGTAAACTGATATATCCATTCTTCCTTTTCTGTTTTCTTGCTTCTCCTCTACCTTGCTCCCCAAGAAAAGGGAAACTACTGGAAGCTACTGTTTACTTAATTTTTAGTATACAAATTAGCAAATTTTTAGAGATATCCAGTGGTCATTTAGCTGTCCTTTCTTYTGTGTTTTAGGTATATAAAGCAGTTCCCATTATCAGCTTATGCTATGGCAAGTTTTTGCCTATGGGGAGGAGGAAAGTGTGGCTTTATTCTATAATACTCCAAGATTGCTTAGAATATTTTTATTCTCTGATACTGACCACTTTCTTCCTGGAGTTTGTTTGAAACCTCCAGGCAGATTTGTATTGTGGTTTTGGTGGTGGTCACTTTTAAAGGGATTATCTTGCCTCCTCTGACCTGATTAGCAAGGTAATTTTAATGCAGTCATCTGTTATGAGATGGGACTTCATGAATGAGACAGATTGGGGGCCCGAATTGACCTGGAAAACAATTTGTTGTGAATCCCCTGAAGGAATGTTAAAATTTTAGTAGTAAAAGATTGCTCTCTACTCACCTCTGCAAGTTGTGAGTCATTAGGGATAGATTCATTTTGTAAGGACAGTTTTCTGTTGTTGAAAAATTTATCCTGCTAAATGTTGCAAAAGAAAATACACTGATAAACTTGGAGCTTCTCAGTAGCCACAGGGACCCAACTTTTTCCAGCTTTACAAAAAATGCTCACCACAGGAGCTGAGATATATTTTCCATCTCTTCTTTAAAATCCAAGCTGTCATGGACAATTAAGCAATTGAAACACTTGAAGTTATCATGTTAAGAGCAACAGAACTTGGAGAAGGATCTAGGATTTTTTGGAARGGTTTTGAAAGAAATGGTTTGCTGTGCAATAGCAGCTTTTTCTGGCAACCTGAGAAAAATCTTAGCCCAGCTTTTGCAAGCTCAGCTGGAAGGTTGCTTTTCCTTTTTTAGCTGGAATGGCAAAGCAGCTGTGCCAGCASAGTGGGAAGTACAGTACCTAGACTCAACCTCAGTTACCTCCTAGCATGTCTTTCAGCCCATCTAGATGACTTGTACCAGGTGCATCACCAAAGGTAGAGAACCTTTTTGTCTTGTTGACAAAAATACATTTATCAATTAGCATATACAAATGCAGCAAATAGGATTTATCTCATTATATTCTGTGGCTGCTAGCAGTACAGCTGTATGCACAAAACTAATGGTATACAGAAGTGCCAAAAGCATTTGCTGCTATGCCCTCTTCTGCCAGATGCTTTTAAAAACCTGTAGCTATTAAAAAAAAAAAAGAGAGAGAGAGAGAGAAAATGGTGTTTCCAATATTAAAGCAAACATGAAAATCATTTTTTAACTGAAAWTTTTAAATTATTAAATTGGAAGGTGCAACAGTGTTGAAAGAGATTGATATGGTACTATGGAAAGACCTAAAGTTTGTAATTTGGCATGCCACAGTACTGGAGAGATATTAGAGAAATAAATAAAACTAACAGAGGTCAATACAATTGGGAGGAGCCTAAAAAATTGAGTTGTTTGAAAAAGTTTGAAAATTAAATTACTTCTGTTAAGAGCAGAGGCGGTGTAGAGAGGACATGACTTAAATGCATAAACAACTGAGATGTCATTCAAACTACCTGACAGGATAAGGGACTATAAAGCAAGAACTTAAGGGAGCTTTAGAGAAATATCTCTGGGTAAGGAATGCAAGGTCTCAAAGGCAATATCTAAATTTGGCTGAGATTGGCGTCTGCCTGTTTGCTACCTACAACTTGCACTGCAGTCAGGAAAGATGAGCGTCCTGGACTGGGAATCCTTATGAATTAGGAATTACATGATCATAATTCACCTCCCTCGCTATYAGGAAGTGGCATAGCTGAATGGAAGCAAAGATCTTCCTTTCTTCCCAGGATGCAAAAAGTAGCACACGCAGGCAGACAACTCATCGCATTTTGGAGCACGCTTACTGTCYGTTGCCGAGGCGCTTCCTCAGCTTGTTCTTGCCCAGGTCTCCTAGAGGTCTTTGAAAGCTTTGCCTGAGTGAAGGCCAGTTTCAATACCTCCTGCCCCTTACTGCTGAGTATTTTACACAGAAATTTGGAAAACTTACCCTGGTGGGCAATAGCCTGCAAGSAAAGGGTGATGAGAATTGGAGAGGAGCATAAATCCTGGGCAGAAATTGGAGCAAAGAAGGCCAGTTAAGGACAGCCAGGCCAGTGCAGAACCAGACATGTGGCTGTGCTCCTACGTGCCAAATCCCGTGTCGCTGGCAGCTGCCCAAAGAGGAGGTGGTTTGTGCCTGGCGCGCTTGTACTGGGGGCTGTCAGAGCTGGGATCCCACTGGCGCATCCTGCTGAGCCTGCAGGGCCGGGATGGAGGCCGCGGCTGGGACGGAGCGGTAGCTCAAAGCGCGTGTGGAGCTGGGGACAAAAATCCTCTCTTGAGGAGAGAGAGAAAAAAAAAAAAAGCACAGGAATAGCCGTTCTTGTGGGTGCTGTTTCTTTTTTTCTGTTTTTTTTTTTTTTTCCTTCCTGACTATTGTGGGCAAAACGGTCTCAGCTCAGGGAATTTCACTTAATTTGTTGCCAGTGAACTAAAACTTTAATTACTGATTTGGGTATTGTGAAACAATAAACTCCCAAAATGGGGTGCTGCCCATTTTTAACCGTACGGGAGCTGCGGGCACCGCAGGCTCCTCCAGGGGAGGCTGGGATGGGGCTGCTGTTCCCTGCCAAGCTGGAACCGGCTGTGACCGGCTGTGACCGGCCGCGGGCAGGTCTGGCCTCCTCCCCGCAGCCCCCAGGCCCCTGCCCCCTGCACCAGCCCTCCCAGCGCCCCCGCTCCGCGTTACCAGCCTGTTTCCCAGCATTGCCCCTGGAATTGGTACTTACCTGTTTGGACGAACGCTTTTGGTGACTATTAAGGAAGCTTCTAGCTTTCGCAAGGAGGGAGTTTTTCAACGCTTGGGCACATGCTGGTCTCGCCAGCAGCCTCACCGAGTGGCTGCCCAGGGCCGTGGAGGCAGCAGGCGCCATCTTGCTGGGACGGACGTCTCCTTCGTGGTCATGGAGTGTCCCGGGAATCGAAGCTTTTATTTTCAGATTCCCTGGGTTTTGAATAGACTTACTTGAAATACAAATACAATTAAAGTTAGCAGAATACCTCTGACTTAGTTTTTTGCCCTCTCGTTTGTGCTGTAGGCATTACGCTTTAGGCGGTAGCTAAAACGGGATCTAAACTATTAAAAAGCCCACAGGTCCTGCCTCAAAACTCTGTTTCATGTTTAAAAGGGAAGGTTGAGTTATCAACGCTTTGTACTGATGCCTACTCAGCAGGGATGGTACATTGAAACTTGCAGTAGATTTGGAACCTTGTCCATATTTGCAAAGAAAGCAAAAGAGTTTAGATTCAATTTGAACTGAATGAGTGAATTTGTGGAATACATAATAAATTGTATCTGGAGACTTAAAAAGACCTGATTTTTCCAACACTTCAAAAACCAGACTTATATAAAAATTAGAAACTTAAATTTTTATATGCAATTATTGAGCTTTGCATACATATGCATTTTTATATAGTTTGGGGCTTATGTTGTCTCTAGATACAAATTAAGTTATAAAAGCGTGTAACAGCTTCCTAGAATGAAGGCTTTTGCTTTTCCTGTGATGCGTTGTCAGTCTACCTGATTTCTTCAGATTTACAAACCATGTTTTAAGCAGAGACGCCTCAGTTTTACCTGCTGTGCCTTTGCTGTTTTTAGTCACACGATTCAGGGTATAATTTTCTTATTCAGTCCAATTTGCATTGCTGCTATCTGTTTTTACAGCTATCTATTTCAGGCTATGCCCACTTGCTGCATTAGCCTGTAAATGCAGACATCAGCTACTGGAACTTCCCAGAGATTGATTTTATGGAACTTAAYTGGAAACAAAATGATACCAATAAAATTTTTTGCTTGCCTTGCCTTGACAAACTGTGGGCAAAGTCTGTCATGCATTCTTATGCTGGATTCTCCTTTAGTCTGTGAGCAGTCCCATTTTCCAAGGAAAAAAGGGAAGGGCTGAGCACTGCTCATGGTGTGAAGGGATATAGCAGAAGCTGTAGTCCTGTAAATAACAGGGCTGTTGAAGTCAACTGGAGTCATAGACTCTTCCCCTTTTTTTTCAATTACCAGTTTTCATCATTTGCAAGGTGGTAGCAGAGCCCTAGCTGAATGGATTTGTTTAAAAAATGGGAGATAAAATAGCTTTTCCTGTCTGTTATTTCTCATGGGAGGGGATGAAAAAGAATCAGCATCCAGCACTGCCAAGTATACAAGATCTCTGAGCTTGGAAGAGTCAGTATTTGAACCAGTCTCCACAAGCTTTGGAGGAATTAGTTACCTGGGAAATAGACAGAGACAGGAAATGAAAGATACTATCTAAGGAAAATAGGTCTTATGAATGAGCAACTGGGAACATTATCTTTTAACGGGGAATGCTGCAATCTGAAAACAATGCAGTAGGGAAGTAAGTATTAGTAATATATCTGAGTGTGGTGGATGCTAGGAGAGATTATAGAGAAAGGAATATGTTTGAATAGACCGCATTGTGCTGGAAAAACAGACCTGATTTGGGCACACACACATGGAAAGTCATTTCTGTAATAACACCTTTCTTGTTTGCTCGCATAGTAGCTGATTATGCATCTTTTTTTTAGGCTGAGATTTTCTTTGCTTTATCTGAGCCCAGGAGTGATTCCCCCCCGCCACCCCTTCCCTTTCAGATATGATCAAAATGTATTTATTTGTCCTTGAGAAACAGTATTATTGTTATTTATATAGCAGTAGCTGTGTTCACAGGAGTAATGAAATATCAGTAAAGCTCTGGTTTGCTGAAGTAGAGAAATATGATACATAGGAAAAATAATAAAAGTAAAGAAAGCATGGAGACAGRTTAGGATTTTGTTCTTCATTTTCAGTAATTTTTCTTTGTGATGTTTTCTACATCATCTCTGTATTAGAATATTTCTTTTTATGATACTGCCATTTTCCTTTAAGAAATTCAAAGATAAAATGTTCTTAAGACTGTTTTTTCCTAAAAACATGCAAGTAGTTAGACTATTAGTGTAGCTGCGAGCAACAGTATTCCTGACGTAGCTGAGCCCTTTGGAAGTCTAGCTTTGGTCATCAGCTCCGTTGCTCTTAAGTGTATTTTCTCATTGTGCCTGGTAAAATCTGACTCAAGTGAATGGTGCTAAAGCTCCCTTTCTACCACAGTAGATGCAACAAAATGAGGCTGATAGCTTTGGGCCTCATTCAGAATCTTTTAAAGTCAGTAAAAATTTCTCATTGACTTCAAAGGGGAAAATGCTGCAGGGATGGCAAGTGTTAGTGTTACCAGGTCAAATCTCAGGGATGCACTCTTGTGTTCCCAGGCTCGAGTGATGATTTGATGGAGATGCTGGCCCATGGCTGAGGTGTTTACTCTGCAGTTTTTCTGAGCACATCTGGTGAGTGTCCATGTGGGAGTTGGCAGACTGCAACTCCAGCCCTGCCACAGTACTAATGTCCACTGCTACGTAATTGCTGTCTCATACATTTATTTTCTGTTATCTAGCTTGTTTCTCTTTAAAGCATTGTTCTAGATACTGCCAGCTTAAAATGTAAGAAGTAAACCCCAAATCAGTTCTGTATGTAATACCTTTCTAATCAACTTCCTTCTGGCTTATATTTCTGAATGATAGCTGCAGGAATTTTGTGGTGCTGCAGGTCTCTCTCTGAGTGGGTTTGTGGCTTTGAGCAGAGAACATGTCAATGAATTGAGAATACCTGCTGATTAATCTCTAATGTCCTTCCCAAAATTGGCTTCTTCCATCACAGCTCACTTGTGCCTGCCACCAAGTACACGAAGATGGTTTTGTTAGACACCTGAGAGAGCCTGTGCAGGAAGCGCACGGAATTTATCTCTTCAGCAGGACAATGAAATATGTGATACACTTGATCGGTGCCATTCACATCCTACTGTTCCATCACTTCTAGAGTGCTGAATTTGGCTAAATAATCCCATGCAAATTGTACACAGGCATATTGTCAATGGAGAGAGAAAGCTGAAGGGTGTCAAGAATCCTCTTTTCTGAATGCGTCATGAAAACTGATGGTTTTAGACTTTGCTGTCTAAAATTAGACCCTTAAGTCCGCAGTAGTGCATCTTGATTGAAGTGRTTGTAATGTCACAGACCATCCCTTAGTTATCCACTTAGGAGGTCCCTGCAACTTATTCCGATGCCTGCTTTCTATCTAGTGAGGGACCATGATGGTTGCACAGGATGTTGGCCTGCAAAGCTTGTAGGAATTCCAAAATTGTGGAAAGAGGCACTCAAGTTCTGCCTGTTTTTTTGCTACCAGTCTAAGCAGGCAGGTCTATTCAACAGAGTTCCTCATCCTGGTCCTTTCAGTGTCCCTCCCTCAACCTGCCTTGTTAGCCTCTGTCTGGACTGAMTCACCTCTGTGCTTACATTGAGTACAACTCCAGGGCAGGTTTTTGTGGCACACAAAAATGCCAAGACATGCAACTATACAGCTTAAAAAAATCAGCTGCAAAGTTGTCTTTAAGAATGACTTGTTCAATGGTTATAATAACTCATCAACAACTATTGCAGGTGCATTCAATTACATGGGCCGTTTCATTCAAAATGGCTTTATTGGGTCTGTTTGAGTCACTTGCGGTGAAACGTGATCCTGAAAATCAGAGCAAAGCTTGGTTATTGACACGTTCTGACTCAGTGGCAATGTAAATGTACGCACAAGCAGCTGCCAGTGGGACAGCATTGCTGTGGCAAACATCCTGGCCTCGCTTCAAAAAGTTAAGGAGGATTCTTGAAGGTTTGTCTCTGACATAAATTACAGTGGATGGAGGGCACCATGTGCAAACTGGATTCTGCTGGCGGTGTTGTCCACAATGCCCCTGTCAGCACAATGGCAATTTACACTACCAAACAATCACATCTAATAAGTTTTGCCACACCTTATGCTTGATTATGCTTGACTGGTCCATTTGTTGGCTGTTCCTCTGTACAATAGTGATAACTCAAAAAAAGCTGAATTAATCATTTTTTTTCTTAGGATGCATAAGAAGCCATTCCCATTTCTGCAGAAAAATCCTGGTATGTGAGTTAATTAACCTGAAGCCAAAGCTTGGGGAAGGTCCTTGTAATCCCATTATGGGTCAGATAGGAGACCTCTGCTGCTAATTTAGGGAGAAATAATATGTAGCTGGTTCCAAAAGTGCTCAGCAGGAAGGAACTTTTTTATGGAAGGAAGTTAGTCTAGCTCTGGTACTCTTGTCCTTTCTGCTTGCTAACTTTTACATAAAGGGAAGCTCAACTGTGAACTGATTTCCTGAAAACCTGCTAAAAAATGTAGATGTTCATTTTGCTTTTGAAAATCCATTGAGCTGTGCTGCTTGAGAAGGAATTCACAAGTAAGCTGTTCAGCTGATGCTCAGAATCTGCTGCTGAAGTGACTAAATTTTGTAGCACAAAATGGTGAAAGAATTTATCCATGGCCAAGATGAGAGGAGTAAGCTCAGGGTTTGTCCCACTGTGCCTTTGTCTCTCTCCTTTCTCTGTAGTCTTCTGAGCACTTTGTTTTCAAATAGCTTTTCAGCAAGGTTGTTGCAGGGAACCCTCTGCTTCACTTTACCGGCATCTCTCTGTAGAAAGAACAGGACAAAATTGATCTCCTTCCTTTAACTGAAGAGGGGAAGAAATTCCAGACCGACTGCATTGGACCACAGGAGCACATTTCTCTTTGAGTTGGATGTACTTTTTTGATTCTGCTGTCTTTGTACTGTGCCTTTACCCCAGTATAACGTCTGCCTCCCTATCACCTAGGCGGTAAGATAGAAATGATATTCAAAATTAAGCTGGTCTTCCCTTTGAATATGCACTTTTTATTATGTGTTTAGCCAATGACTCTTCACATGAATTCAACTTGTATTCTTTTTTCTCTTTCCCATTCTACACTAGCAGAGGTGCTGCTGGCAGGCTCATACTCAAGGCCTGATTCTGGTCTTACACCAGAATAAATTCAGAGAGATTTCAGTGAACAAGAAGCACTTTTACTTGAGGAAGAATAATGTGACAGCAGGAGAGGGTCTGAATATTTGCTCTTTCTCTTTCCCTGTGAGTGCAAAATTATTCTCAGTTAGTCTCTGTGTTTCAGTTTACGGCTTGTGTTTCCCTTTTCTGTCCCATCAGTTAGCAGTGGAATGCCTCCAAGACTTAGCCTGAGGTGTCTGCAAAGAATCACAGAATCACACAGAATCGCTGAGGTTGGAAGGGACCTCTGGAGATCATCTAGTCCAACCCCCCTGCTCAAGCAGGGTCACCTAGAGCACATTGCACAGGATTGCATCCAGGCGCGTTTTGAATATCTCCAGAGAAGGAGACTCCACCACCTCTCTGGGCAACCTGTTCCAGTGCTCTGTCACCCTCACAGTGAAAAAGTTTTTCCTCATGTTCAGATGGAAGTGTCTGTGTTTCAGTTTGTGCCCATTGCCTCGCGTCCTGTCGCTCGGCACCACTGAAAAGAGTCTGGTCCCAGACCAGAAGAGGCAACAATGACAGGTCAAAGGAAAGGCCAAGAATATGCAGATATTTTTGTCTCTATCTGATCTATTTTCAGTGTCTTGTTACAGCCCTGCTCCATGGTCAATGTTTTCAGTCCATTTTTCTGTACAAATTCTTTGTCTTTGTGCTTTGGTGCCAGTACCTGAGGCAGCCATCTAGGATTAGGAGAAATTTAACTGGTTGATTTTATGTCGACTCTAAGAAAGAGATGATATTTTTATTGACAGGCCAGTAGTAATGCTTCAGCAGTTACCTAGTGTCGAGGACTGGCAAGCTAGTCAGCTTTAGTCCCCCACAATGCCCACTCCTCACTGCAAAGGAGAGAGACAGAGAGGCTGTAGCATCCTGATTTTCCAGGTACCAGTGCTCCCAAGCCACCCAGTGAATTGCAGAAGGATCTGATCCCAGCTGCATTTTGCTCCCCTCAGCCTACAGAGGCTGAGCCAGGAGGTTGCGCCTTCCTCTGGAGGAATGTGCGCTTTCCAGATTTGCCCCTAAATGCATGCACTGCCTCAACCTTCCAAACAAATGAGAAATAAAAATTATAATAAAACGTATTAATATGCTAAGAGTTGGCCAAGTTATTAGGGCACAAATTGGCAGAGCATAAAGCAGAGAATGAAGTTCAAAATGCTTGCAGTTATTTACAAGCTTCACATTGTTTTACAAAATAAATGACTTTATGGTGTTTTTATACTGAGAAGGGAGATGGGGGAAACAGATCCTAAAATCTCTCTCCTGAGACATCCTGACCATAGTCCAGCACTCCTGCAGAGGCCTGAAATAGCAAAACAGGCATGAGTGAGGAAGCTGAAAGAGTCCTAGTAAGGAAACAGATTCAAAGATATTTTCTTTTTAAGTTTTAAAACAATGTTGCTTGCCCAAAATCTCAGTGTCTTTCTCAGGTTTTCTTGTTCTTGGATTCTAGAACATGATTTCAAAGATAAATTAAATTTCCTTCAAAATTCCCAGAGATGTCACCCTTTTCTTTGACTGGACAAGCCTGTCTAATGCTGATGTTTGCCAGCTCTGCCTGCAGACTTTTAGCATGGCTTGAAATCTTACCCTTTCTAAGTGAGTCAAAGCTCCCTGTAGAGGGAAGGGGTAAGAATGGGTTTACAGCTCTTTTTTAATGCTTTCCTGAGCCACAGATCAGGAAAGCATGTTTTCTTATTAACATACAGTCCCAGCAATCCTCCCCCACCATGCCTCAAATCACTCTTTTCTCCCATGAGACAGGCATTTGGTACTAACCCACAGCATTCAGTTCTCCAGTTCTGTGGCATTTTTACCCATTGCTTTTTGTTACCAGATGCATGTCTCTGATTGACAGAATTACTAATCCATTATAATCATATTTTCATAATTAGTCCCAATGAGCCTCCAATGCCTGCATGCAAGCATAGGTAAACTACAGCCTGCCACAATATGTTTTTACTTGCTGACAGCTCAGTGTGAAGGAAATGTCTGTCTAATTCCTGCAATGGTTATTAGAGTTGCCTGTGTTTTTTCCTTTCATTCTGCTTCTCTCTTGGTCATTCTCCTTTTCTTTCTTCAAGTCTCTGCTATTGTGAACTCTTTGTTGATTAGAAGTCACCATTATCAACTTCTAATCCTTAAGAATATCAGGAAATATTGGAGATTGGAACTTCAAAGTCACTTTTGAATAAAAACACATGGAAATGCATCAATTATTCACCATGTAAAGCCTGAGCAGACGTAGATGCCAATACCAGTTTGTCTGCCTGATGGAGGAGATATTGCTAAAGCTTTCAGATTTGTCTTTTTGCATCTTTCGTATGAGGTCTTTATGACTGTGTCCTACGTGCCATGAGCTCTTGTATCCCATCCAGCCTTTTCTCAGGCTTGGATGACTTTGAGGCATTAGCTCATTGCTTGGCTCCCTTTTCCAGGTTTGCTTCACCCTCTCTGCCGCTGGGAATCGTGTGGATGAGTCCCTGGGAAGAGTTTGGGGCAGTCAAACAGTATTAGTTTGGAGGACTCCTGGGCTGCAAGTGCTATTCCACTTACTATACCACAGGCCTCCTGTCATTTCCAGCCACTTGCCCTAGTCTTCCTTGCAAATATCTGGACTATTATATTACTTCCCTATTCTTTTCAGCAACTCCTTAAAATTGCTTTATTTTTAACATATTTAGTGTAAATTTGGGGTATTTTTGAAACATCATCTTTTCATTTAAAGGATTACACAAAAAGTGTTAAATAACCCCCAAATAAAGCAACTTACTGTGCTTAAAGATGATGGTTTGGATTGGTAAAAACCTTAAATATTTAGAATATTCTCTCCATCTATTTTAAACGAACAAAAAGCTTGAGAAACTTCACCTCAGTTCAACCTGCCCTGAAGTTCCTACCCTCTGCCCCAACCCTTTTTCCCAACAAGTTAGAGATTCAGACACTGAATCCAAGCACACTCTGCCCTGTAAGTCCTTGGTTTGAATGAAGGGCTGCATTCCCTAGGCAGCAAGGAGAAGTGAGACATCCAGTGCGTTTGCTGAAAGAAAGATAAATCACTGCTGCAGGGATCATAAGGTGTTACCTGACTGCGGGAGATGCTCAGGACCACAGGAGAGTGGCAAGGACTTTACATGTGAAAATCRGACACCTTTTTAATTACTGCTATCATTAGTCATCTGCATGTGTCATATGATCTATTCTGATCAGACAGTGAATAAGTAGGACAGTAAGAAAGGTAACTTAGGTCTGGTGTCTAGCCCTGTGTTTTAATAGGGAGACAGCTCTGCCGATCATAATTGCAGACATAACTTCCTGCTATTTCTATAACCTTTAGGTTGATGCAAGGAGAAGATTAGTTTCCATTTTAGTTGGCATCTGTGGCTTCCCTGGTATTCACAGCTGCCAGAGCACCCTATGTGTTCCCTGAATCTTCTCCAGGTGACAGGATGCTAAATTCCCAAATCTCATAAGCCTGCATTAGGCAGTGAAGAGGTCACGTGGGACTCTCCTCTAAGTGCTCTTGCTTGCTGCAGCTGCTCCTTGCGCTCTTCATCGCTTCTGTGTAGGCAGTAYATATGGATTCAGCACACCTGTAGTACTAGGACTCTAAGGGTTTTGCTGGGGGGGGGGGTTGAGAGGAGGGGATCTCTTTGCTTGTATCCCTTAAAATAAAGGACACTTCTCTCTCTTCCCCACTGACGCTCTTTGGGGACAGCACAAGGCTAAGATGTATAAAAGATGTTGAAGCAACAAGAAAGTAGCATCTTGGCTCTTGTAGTAAAGATTGCAGGTGAGTATTGGTTAACAAAGTCTGTGCTGGTGTTTGATGGAAAACTCAGGCCTTGAAGTCTTTCATGAATAAATTCATTAGTAAAACCTTTTAAAAAAGTCTAACTCAATTTTCCTTCCCATTACCCCCAAAATGGATTCTAGCATGAAGCCAGTTAAGAGGAATAAGGAGTGCAGAACCTGCCAGTAGCTTTTCTCTCAGTCTGATGGGAGGTGAGGCTGTGTGTGGTAAGAGACAACTGCATCCTGGTGTATCTGTACTTCCAGATTCAGAGCATAGGGGATGGCTAATCATGGCAGCTACTGCCTCAGTGTTCTCTCCAGCTCCAGATGATGACACATGGTAATGCCAGAATTGAAGGTGTGAGCTGGTGGTGTTGCTTCTGCTACCTCCTGTGTTAGTATCAAGTATTTTACCACTGATAATGTATTAGTGGGAGAAGACATCACTTTGTCTAGTGTGCTCTGCTGGTGCAAAGAGCAAAGATTTTCAGATGCAGTGCGCTAACTTACTTAGTTTTAGTACTTAGAGTCAGAGCTCCCTTACCTACGCTGTTAGAGCACTGCAGAGGGTTGTTCCAGTTGTTCTTATGGAAAATTCTCCATGAAGCAGTAAGTGGACATGTTATTTGTAGTATAATGTATTTCCATGGATTGCGTGGGCATGCGGGGTAGCTACTCCTTTTTCCTATTCCAGCGTTGCAGGAGTAAATCTCTCCACCTACTGTGGGAAAGCCACGGATGGCTGATCTTTTGAGGAGAGTTCAGCTCAGGGTTATATCAGTAGATCTGTTAGATGCTGAATAATGTATCCTGGCAGCAGTGTTTCCRCCAGTGACACAAATGTGACATTTGCCTGCATCATATCTTTTCTCATCCACCTCCTTTAGATCAAGAAGGCTGAAAATCTCTCTGGTGTTTTGGATGACCAGTCATCTGTGGAAAGGGGGCCAGTTGAAGGTGAAGTGGCTGAGACAGTCATATCAAAATACTTTGGAGAAACAAACAGATCCTGAATGTGAACATGGCCCTTTTCCCCAACACCTTGTATGTGACGTACTGCAATGAAATGAAGTATACCAGGAAATAAAAGCAATGTGGCATGATGCACACCGATGCTTGTCTGAGGACTTTGAGGGTCACTTGCCTGTCAGGGCCATAAGGGTCTCTGTAAAACTGCTTGGGATAACTACAAATTTAATAGAGTTAGACCCAGAACTCCAAGTGCAACAGCTGAAATAACTATTGATTGATGAACTCACTGAATAACTTTTTGAGTTGGATGGTAACTGAGAGGTTTATTTGGAGGTTGAAAAACTGATCAGACAGAGAAATAGGTGTAGCCAAAATACTATAACCCTGCATAACTGTGACTTATGCTTAATTAAAACTCAATGCTTAGCAATTCCTTAGAGCATTTTTAGTACTCTATATATCTTAAGTCATTTAGGCAATAATATGTTTGTATCAGAGCCAATGAATTCTGTGCTTGGTAAAACTAATTCAGCAACAGGCTACTGTATGGTGTAGCACATCATCTTCTGGTGAAACTTCAGGGAAAGTAGATTTCACCAACTTGTCTTTGGGGCAGTGGGCTTGTGTTGGCCTTGCTGTCAACCAGGGAGGTTCTGCTGAAGATCACCTCAAAAGTCATCTGTATTTTTATTTTTTTTTCCTGCAGAGAAAGAAAAAGGGATTGCTCACCTGTGAGGTAAAGGAGCTTCATCCTCACAAATCCTTAAACTGCAGTCCTGAGGCAGCCTACCCCAAACAAAGCCTCACACCAAGCCTCCTGAGACTTTTTTCCTTCCTTCTTCAAACTCTCTGTAAATTCATCCTTTCCAGAGGTCTCCCAAAGGGACTGAGTACCTGCCCTAACACTCTTCCCATGACTTTTCATAGAAGGTAGTTCTACAGGCTAATAGACCTGAATAGAAGAGTTCAGTAAGTTGTTTTGTCTGATGTCAACTGCTGGCCATCTTCCAGACTGGGTCCATGTTTCAGAAAGGATTATCCGTGTGGGAGTAGTCAGGCAGTGATTTGGCAAGCACTATGGGAGAATGTTGAATGGTTGTTTTCCTAATTGCTCTGCAGAACAGAATAGTATAGCACTGAGCTGCTTAGATACTTGAGATGATGAACAGAAAATGGATGGTCAAAGCAAGTAATGGTGATTCAATCAAATGAAAGCTATTGCAAATAGACTTCCCAAAGTGAAGAAACTAATTTAGTTGCATGGTCAGCTTTCCAGTTTATCTCTCACCTTTCATGCCAGACTATCCAAGTACTGATCACTGCAGTGATTGCTTCAGTTAGCCCATGTTATCCTTGCAGGAGGGCATGGGACGGTTTGTATTTGCATCTGCATCAAAATAAGAACTGCACAGAGCAGTTCCCAGAACCCCAGACTGTAAAGGATAATTGTAAAGAAAACAATAAACATCACAGTCTAATTGTAATAAATCGGACAAGAAACTCAGAACTTTATGTTTTGCAGCAATATAAGAATTAACAGCTGGGAGCAAACCTGGTTTGGCAGAAGGATAATGTAATTGGCTCTGGGTGCCCACAGAAAACACTGGCGTCTTAGTGCCTTGGCACTTAGAGGGGTGACAAAGAAATGAGAGCCTGCCCTGCCTGTTAGAGCACTAGAACTGATTTGATGTGGTGCATATTAAAGCAATGTTGATCCCACTGTGTGGCCTCCGGATGATCACAGAACAAGTGAACAAATGCATATAATCACACAGCAAGAGCCATGGCAAAGAGAAAGCCGAAGAGGCCCCAAGCAGAGAGAATGAGAATAAACTCTAGAGTCAGGAAACAGGATTGCTGGCTGAGGATTGGGACTCTACCTGACCTGGGAGAGTTGCAGACGTGAGACTTTGTCTTGTCTGGCTTTTTACCAGAATATATTAGCAAGGAGGAGCTGTAGCACGTGCTGGAGATGCTATAATGTTTGGGGTGTTTTTTGTTTTGTTTTGTTTTGTTGTTGTTGTTGTTGTTGTTGTGTTTTGTTTTTTACTGTAGCTGCTTCAGCCCTCTATGGCAGCAAGGGCCCTAATGTTGGAGTGAGGAAGGGTGAGGTATAAGTCATAGTTTGCCAGGAGAGCTGAACTTAAGGAAGTCTTGAATTAGTTGACTGCTGGGGAAGGTGATGTGGGGTAATCTCCGTCAATTAATTTAAAACTTCTCATTTGGCTCAGCCTGGCTTGTGGTGAAGACATGATGCAGTGCAGGATTTTCTATGCTTTGCAAACCCTGAATCAAGTAGATGTTACAACCATCTATGTGGAAATAATAATGAGTGGAGTAAATGTGACATTTCAAATTTTCTGATGGATTAAAAGGATATCCTGTACACCACAGTCCTGCTCTTTGGGCTGCACTGCCCTATACCATTCTTGATTCTTCTGAACTCCTTGAGTTGGTAAAAAGTGCAATATGTGTCCCCCTCCCCGTTTTTTCTCTTGGTCTACCTTCAGCAGCCTCCTTTGGGACTATCTGAAGCTTGCTGAGTTTCTTTGTGAATTATCTGTTGCCCAGGATTAGAAATAGCAGAGCTTCAGTTATGCCATTATCCTTGTTTACCTCTGTAATTGGGGTGAAGTGGGATGTGTGTGAACCGTGAAGCACTTTTTTCCTGGAATACCTGCACACAGAGTAATGCAATGCTCAAAGTGAGAGCTGTGTTGGGAGGAGATGCAGAGTTCCTGCTGTGTGTTTTTTCTCTCCTGTCTCATGTGGATCTGCACATTAACACTTGCATAGGAGCCAAATGCTGCAAAAACATGTCCTACACCCTGTTGTTATTGCACTCTGCAGTGTCAAAATTTTCTAAGAATCCCATGTCATGTTAGCCATATGAAATAGCCTGTGCTAACAAAAACTCCTCTGTCCTGAGACCCTTGCAAGATGTTTGTATATATGGATTGGGTTCTTTTCTACTGGCTAGCATCTGCGAAAGGAATTTTGAACCTTTGTAGCTGGAATTGGTCTCTTTGTGTATAACTGATTTATTTATCAGTGATTATTGTGAATAATTTGCCTCTGGGTACACGCTGATAATTGAGTCTGGGGCCTGATGGTGGGGATGCTTGTATGTGTATTATCTGTGTTGCAGTTGCTGGATTCTTACTATTCATGCATATATTCTATGCATACATTTACATCAGAAAGGGTCTGAGGAAGTTGCATTTGAAGGATATGTATTATTTCTTTACAGTGCCTGTGGATGGTAGTATATTCATAAACAACTGAATACAGTCCAATAGTTAATTAGTTGAATTCATTTGAACACATGCAAGTATTAGTTCAGTTGTCACAAACATTGTACTAGTGGCATTTTCAGAGCAACCTGGTGAACTTATTTGGCACACTTTTGGCTTGTTTCCCCAACAAATGAGTTGTTCAGAGTTTTCTAAAATATGTAAGTACTTATAACTAAAACTGCCTTTTCAGAGCTAGCCTGGCTATAATCATTTAAATAAAGCCAGTGGCTGTGACTGGGGTTTGGATCCAAACTTGTCTTGATTTAACTCAGGGGAGAACATGGTACCTGGGCCAGGAACAATAGAGACAGTTTCATGAATTGCACTGGTTTCATGAGAGGCACGATGGACCTCTGAGTCTGTGTTTCCAATGCGTCATGAAGATTTTAATTTCATTTTTATCTGAAAAGCAAATGCTAGTTATTCCACTTGAGCTGTTGTGTCAGGAACACAACTTACGGAAATCCCTCAGAGTTGCTGCACACTGCATAAGACCCTACAGTTTCCAAAAAGTGAGAGACTTTACTTTCTGTCTCGGTTTCCCTGTCAGGGTGGTCTCAGTGCAGAATGGGACTCTCCTTTTCTCAGACGGTATCTTACCTGAGAACATCTTTGTCCCGGGAGGAATGTCATTGCTTTCTTGGTTCTCTCTCCAGTGCTGGACACTGCTCCTGGAGACCTGTACTCATGCAGCTAATACAGAAGGGCCACAGGCTCCTAATGTCATCTTTTTGCTTTCATCTTGCCACTGTAGAGCTAACGAACTGGTGCGCTGATTTGTTGCACAGATGTCTGTGTTGCCTGAGAAGAGCTTTTCACCCTTTGTAATTCAGAGATGCCTTTTCTAAAAAGATGTGAGAAATCTGACAGTTCTTCACAATCATAAGAAAATACTTATACCAGATGTTAAAAAAAAAAGAATTGTGGTCCAGTAACTATCTAGACTACTTCARTGACATGAAATTACCACCACAGAATGCTTCCATACATAGAACAGTGGGAACTTCTCTGTTATAAATATATTTACAATGTGTGTCTCCTGGGTAGTTGTTAAATGCATGAGCATTGCTCTGGCATTTCCTCTTTAAACATTGTCATTTTATTGCTTTATCTGTCTCGAGGAGAGCAGAAATTATCCTTAATTACAATGAATTTAATAGCATAGGTTATACTGCATTTTAGTTCACACATAGCATGACAAAGCTTAGGGTTTAGCGTTGTCCGACTATGCATCGTTGATTCCTCTTTTCATCTTGGAGTGCTGAGTCTTTCCTAAGTCTCTGCTAAAAGCAGGTAAAAGATTCCAAGTTGGAGGTGTTTACATTGCTTGAGTCAAAAAGAATCAAAATGGGACTGCAGGAAGGTATGGGCAATGTAGGTCGTGATAATACCTTGCTGTGCTGCTCGTGAGAAGGGACAGGAGGGCATGGGAATAAAAAGCATGTCGTTATCAAAACACAACACTATAATGTGAAGAGGTGGAGTAATTTATCTTTAAGTAACAGGCTGACCTATTCAGAACTGTAATTTTAATGTAAGGCTAACCTTTGAAAATAGATCAAGTGATATAAATTATTAAGGAGCAGACATTTGTCAGATAGATGGTCTCTATTAGCAATTTTATGCATGAATGGTTATCTTCAAAGGTAGAGTTGCTGTCTGTTGAGAAAGAAAGTGCAAAAGCAGGTTACTTTAAGCTGGTGTGTAAGGCTGACTTTTAATCAGTATTTTTCCAATTCAGTTGAAAAAAAGACTGAACCAGGGTCATCTCTCTTGCTACTCAGCCAGTGTAACTCTTGAATTTTTTTTCCCCAGCACAGAATTTCTTGGAAAATTCCCAGTAATGTTGTTGATGTTTCTAAAATGCCTTGCAGTCATTTTAGGGCTCGGACAAGTTGGCAAGGGTCCCCATTTGAGAATGCCAGCACTTACTCAGGGTGCTGATGGGATGTCCCAGCCACTGGGCAAAAGAGAGCTGATACCCAAACATCCCTAATGGAGGGCGATGCTTTGGAGTTCTGGGTTGGGAGAGGAATGGTATGAGTCCATTTTTTCCTCCAGGAAATCTGCAGTCATAAAGCTTTAGTCTCTGTTATTCAGGTGGGTGTTTGGCTCACATTTTGAAATTGGATGAGGGGGGAAAAAAAGAAAAGAAAAGGGAGAGGTCAAGATATTTGTGAAAGCTACTTTTCCTCTATTTTATCATACTGTTCTCTTTTGCAAGTTCTCTTTACTTGAGTTTCCTTTTGCTTTGTTTGCTSTTTGTTTTTTTATGCAAACTATCTCCATGCCCTTGTGAACTTGCCATCAAAGTACTGCAATGCACTTTATGTAAAGCTAAATTTAAATCCTTTTGAGAAGCTGTTGGGAGGAGACTGTTGGTCATAAACCTGATTTTCCTTATCCTACATTCTCTGCATATCTTTGGTGTGGAAAAGAAGGGAAGCAAAGATAAGATTGAGCTTTATATTCTCAGCCTTTTCTCTCCTTTAAACAGAAGCAACTTCAGATTTTTATTTTTTTCAGCCTTACACTTTTGGTGTGTCTTGTCTTCCAGTCCCCAGTGCTCTTATTGCTTGGCTTTTGCATGGGATGCGCATAGAGAGGGAGGGTCTTATAGCCCTTCCTCCATGCTTTAGCCACACTGAAGCCTGTAATACTTCTCCAGAAGTTGCATGTGCTCTGAAGCACATCCTTGTTGGATCAGAGTTACAGCCAACATATGATGCTTCACATAGTACCTGCACTGCTTATTTTCCACAGTGACTCTTACCCATTTGGATCAAGGGCTGTTACCTCTACAGCATAGTATGATATAGTTGATCTCTTCTGACATTTTTATTCACTCAAGAAGTGAAAGGAGAATAGTCTACAATGTTCGGTGTCTGCAAATTCTCGTAGACTCTGACAGACAACATAATCATATCAGGAAGTGCAAGACTTTTTATCTGGCCACCCCTAACTTTCAAAAGAATATGGAAACTATCTGCATGTACATCACAGCATCTCTTTTCAGCAGGTATTCTCCATTTCTCTTTTCCTGGGCATCAGTCTTGGCTATCTTTCCTTCTGAAGACTCAAGACTAAGGTTTCTAAGGGAATTGTGAACTGATGACCCTTTTGACAATATCTGGAAGAAATTTATTTTCTTAATCATTCTTTCTTCAACCCCACTTGAGCATTTGGTAGGGAAAAAGCTGGAAATACATAAACAACTTCTTTAGCATGTTGGAATCTTTCCAACTTCTTTCTTTTCTTATTCTCTCTATTCTCTCATCTAGTTCATTGTTGGGCCAGGATGGGTGACTTTTGGTTTAAGCCCTGGAGTAGGATGCAGATGATGCAAGTTTAAATTCTCAGCTACATCAAAGGCTTCCTCTCTGACAACATTTAATAGCTCTGTAACCTCCACATGTAAAAGGTATCTAAAAATGTGACCTTTTCCTCACATTATTTTTGTCTGTTTAGACAATCATAATGCAGACTCTGGATCTGTGAAAACCTTTCACTTTGTTTGAACAAAATGTCTCCTGTTTATGTTGAAACAGTACAGGTTAACACTTGAAACATGAGAAAAAGATAAGCATTTGGTGTACTAATTTCAGGAGCAACTGTTTTCAGTAGCCTGGAACCCTTTCGAAGTATATTGATGTTTCAATTTGTACAGAGTAACAGCTGCCCTTAATGATAAAGAAAAGAGAGACTTTTTTGCTCTGCTATGTAATGATTTGACATGGCAGTAGCAGTCTTGTGGAATGTGACATGACAACTTGAAATAATGATATGTAGACACAGTGCCACAGGCATGTCATGAAATAACATAATTTACTGGAAATGATTGGAAAAGAAAACATCTTCAGAGCAAAAATATTGAGACAAAAAGTTGTCACTKAAAAATTTAAAGTTAGGAGGAATATGTCAGTCTGTGATTTCTGCTAGAAACAGTGTAACTGATGTTTTATAATTGGATTTTTTTAATCAACACAATCATCAGTAGACTCTAATGTGTCATATACAAAAGTAAGATGCTTTTGTAGTGTCTGTAGTGCCCTTTAGAATGAACTGTTTATGACTGTGGTTATATGCACCACCAAGTTCAAGAGGCCATGAAGGCTATGTCTCCATAAGCAAGTAATACATCTCCACAGGAACAGATTTGTAGAGCAAAATGGTGCTGAAGGTCCAGCCCCTATGCTACACACATTTCAGAGGGTTTTACTTCGGATAGCTGTGGTTTGTTCCCATGACCTACTTGCCCACCAGTTGTTGGAGGGCATTAAGTAAGCTCCTGGAGTGCATCTTCCAATCTAATTTTATCCCGAATCAAGGTCAGGAGTTCCAAGTGCATTCTGCGGTGGGAACCAAAGCCCAGCAAGTGGAGACAACCAGGAGAGTGTCTTCAAAAGCACACTCTTCATCCACATTTAAGCCCTAATACAGATGTGCCCAAAGACATCTGGGATCTCTGAGCACTCCCGAAAGATGAATAAAATTGTTTATTCAGACATTCAGATAAATCCTATCTGGCGTGAGAAATTTATCACCATGTTAATTAGAACTGGGTCAGTGTAGGGTCCTCTTATCTAGGAGTTCCCTCCATTCTATTGGAGTGTTTCAATAATAATTAACATTCCATTCTAGTGTTTCAAAGAAAATGGAATTTCCATTACAAATAATGTCAGTGTGGGCCCCTTAGAAGCTCTGCTGGACAGAGTTTTATGTCAATATAGACTCTGAACTTTTTTCCTCTCCTTATCTCTCTCTTCAGCCTTATGTTTCTGTTAGAGAAGAGACTGTGCTGGGTTCTCCTATGTCAGCTTTTGCCAAACAAAAGCAATTGACTCTGAAGTCATACTCTGACATCCGAACTGTAGACTTTTCAAAGCATTGCTCAGGGTTTTAGATATGAGGCTCCTGTTGAATTTAATTGGAGTTGTGCAGCTGCACTGAAGCTTTCAAGATACACACCCTGAAATATTCATGTTGCCTTGCTCTCTTTCCTTTTACTCAGCCACATTTGTTAAAGTTTAAAGGAAGTGTCTTCCCGTTCTTGTAGGTGCAAATTTGTGCTTGCATAGTCTATGAAGACATTAGCATTTAGACATCGAACAACCTTGATTTGTATGCACTAGTCACTTGGTAAACAACCGAAGTGGTTACATATATGCTGTCAGTTAATTCTGGCTGCAGAAGTGGATTCCATTTTTTTTTAAAAAAGTCAAGCCCTATCAGATGTCAGGTCTTCTGTTACTTACGCATAACATACTYTGAATTCTAGCATCTTTACATTCTCCCTGTCCAGGTGGAAGTTTTCAGTTGCTGGTTGCTTTGTTTTAAATTTGCAGGATCCTAAGGTTATTCAAGGTTGCTTTCCTTTCAGCAGGAGAGCATGCTACAAGGTAGAAGTGGGGCGTTAAGATACAGATGTATTCCCTCTCAGTTTGCTGAATATTTGCTGAACGCAAACTCTGGAGACAGGGTTTGGCTTTTTGAAATGTGTGTGTTCAGCATCTGAGAGAAAGGGTACAAGGGCACTAGAATATACGGATGCTATCTTACCACTCATTTTAGTGCCTCACATGTAGTAAGTGTCTATCCCAGAGGAGCTTCATCTTCAGAAATTAATTCAGAAAGAACCATACTCTGTTCTTCTGAATTAAATGCTGACCCTTTCAGAACTAGTCATTGTCTTGTTTTCAAGCATATCCATTTCTGAAAGCTGCTAAGATRTGAGAATTCCTGACCAGTCAATTGCAAAACAAGTCTGCTAAAAGTGCAATTTGCTAAAATAAGTAAGAGTGCTTGTGTTTATAGAGAGAAGTCCAGGAGCAGATGGCAGGATTGCAGCTTTTCTAGTCTCCACCTCTCTGCTGCCACACCATACAGCCTTGATTCAATAACCTGTTGTTGTCTCAGTCTGCCTATCAGTAAAATGGGTATAATACTAAAAATAAGAATAACATAGGGTAACCTGTAGCAAAAACTGACTTTTTCAAGGCACTCACCATTTGCAGAGTTGCTGGGACTGAAACTGTAAGCAGATGAGTTACTGCACTTCCTAATTTTCTGCTTGTTAGCTATACTGAATTAACTGACCCCATGCATAGCTTTAGTCTATTGCACATAACTAAGTAAGATGCATTATCTTAAAATGCCGTGAAGGCAAGTTGGCCGATAAACAGAAAATCAGAAAGATCTAACCCAACTCTTTGTAATTGCTGTTCCACACTCGCAATTAATGTTTCTAGGCTGACCTGAGGCCCTCATAAGCAAAGCATTTTAGGAGAATTTGTTGTACTTTAGTTTGTTGTAGCCAGGCTTTGTAAAATCTCTTGCATGGACAGGCTTCAGAAATACTGTTTTATCCTTCCGCCTGGGAAAGGTTTGCCTAATCAGTAAGGTGCTGCTTTTTTAGCTGTCTACCTTTCTAATTGAATTTAGAATATAACAGAATCATCACTAGCAGCGCTACAAACCTTCCCAGTTTGCTTTGGATAATTTTGTCTCACTGCTGCAGGGGTTTCTGCATGCTATTGGGAATACCCAGGGAAAAATACAAATTGTGACATAGAATTACTTAGCTATCCACAACAACCAACAAGATCTAAGTATGCTCTCTGTATCTGTCTCCTCTTCTGATTTCACTCGTCGCCATGTGTTTAGATTAGCAATTGYTTTGTGTAGATAGACCTGTAGTGTTAATATTCTGCTTTGATGATACTACTCTTCAGGAATATTAATGAATGGCTTCTGGATGTGACATCTTTAAAACCTTCTACTGCTTTTTAGTCTTTTTTTTAATGCTGAAAGAGCACTGCTGAAGCCCTCTTGGGTAAATACTGTTTAAAGTAGTCCATGCATTTTAATTAGCAAAGAAATACATAGATAAGGACGAAACATTTGTCTTCCTCAAGCAAACTATGAGAACATCAGGCCCACAGGTATCTTAGCTTAACTCCAGAGAGATCACATTTATATCTCCTAGTCTAAATCTTAGAAATGCCTTTCTAATACAAGCAGTACAAATTAAGGCAAGATAGAGGTGTCTTCTCTGCTGGAGGTTTAAGATCCTTTTTGCTGCACAGTGTTCAGGTGCCCTATACGGGGGCGAGGGAAGAAAAAGCAGAATTAAAAATCTGCAGCTTGGTTTGTGTATCGGGCTGTGTGTTTTTTTGCATTTATAGGAAAACTTGAGTTATTTTAACTAATGAATTGTTGAAATGTGGATTGATACTGTTTACTAGTCAGTACCRGTTGATATATGAAGCATATTTGCAAGTTTCAATTATTAAAAATCAGTTTTCTGTGTTAGTGAGCTTCTGGGTATTAGAAGGTATTGCTCCTACTGTGTACCTGACGTTCCCTGATATCAGGGCTGAAATCGGCTCTTGGAGTTATACTGGTTTTAAGCTCAATGAAAAGAGGATAACTTCATAATTTTTTTGTGTAAAGTACAAGTGAAAACTGCACAGGGAAACACACACACACTTCCCTGACACAGAGGCAATGGATTTGGGATCAAAGAACTTCATCTTTGGAGTCTTTCACAGCTCCAGGTCAACCAGAGCACAGCCAGAAGTCTAGATTTGCTCAGTGAGGTGGAGTGCATAATGGAAGGTGGGTGAGCTATGGAAATACTGGATATGCAAAACTGGCACCAGAAGATGGATCTCTGCCATTCATATTTGCTGTGCAGCCACAGGCTAGGCATTTAACCTCTCTCTCAGCTAACATAAAATAGAGTTCCTATGGTACGCAACAGGTATATTTTGAGGCAGGTAAGCAATGACACTTAGAGACAGGAATATTTTCTGAATTTTCATTAATCTGGTTACTTGAGCTCTAAGCAAGGATTATAGTTTGCTTCTCAGGAGGAGTAACTTCAAGACTGGAAGAAGATAAAGCAGTATGTGGGTCTCAGGAAAGAAGTTTTGCTGCAGATTTTTCTTAGCTGCTGTAGCGTTCCCTCCCTGCAACCCTTCTCTCTGAAAGTTARGGTATGGAAGTTGCTGCTTAGAGATCAGTAAGATTTGTTATTGTTGGAGGATGTCAGAAAATAACGAAAAGAGTGGCCAAAGAAAGACAAGAAAGTGCTGTAAATGCAAAGCTTGTCTTAGGATTCCAGTTCATTTCCACACAGTTTTCTACTTTCCAGAATAGGTTGTTAGCTCAGGAACAAGGAAGTCTGGATGACTTGGCTGAGATCAAATGTAAAAAACAAACTAATTGAAGTCACCAAAGGGCCTCCTGGTTGTCATTGAGAAGACTGACTAATGGTTGCTGCCATTTTGTTCTTCCTTCTGTCCTTAAGAAACAGCTGGACTTGCCTTATACCAAAACAAAATGAGTGAATGATAGGTAATGGTGAGATTTTCCAGATGTCTGCCCGAGACCATTGTCCGCACAGCTCGTATCAAGATGCTTGTTAGGTTGGAAATAAAGCAACCCAAGATACCTCACTCTGTTTGTGTAGAATCTAGTCTTAAACAATGTCTGGTCCTGTGCTGTGACAGATAGCAGTTAGACCCAGCAGAATCTATTATGTTTTGCTCCAAGAGGAGGCTGAACGTGGTGCAAAACTTGATYAAAATCGTGTCATGTCAGCATAAGCTCATGTAGGCTTACTGTGCATTATATAGTTCAATGAAGCAAAGTATTTCTGAAAGGCATCATCTCTAAGTGCATGCAAGATTGATTTAATTTCCAAACATAAGACAGATTCTTTAGCATTATTAAGACCCAGACCAGACCCAAATGGGAAAGGCATAGTGTCTGCTCTCTGGGCTGTGCACTGATCTGGGTAGCTTCAGGGCTGCTCTAATAATTTTCTCTCTCCTGCCTTGGGATATTCAAAGCAAGAGGGGCAGGCTGTCAGCCAAAAGCACTAGATCGGTGTCAGTTGGTGGCATCTCTAACTGTCCAGTTAGCTCTGCCTTCCAGCCCTGTTGCTGTGCTGACACCATCCGAATGGGGCAGTCCAGAACTCAGAAAAATGAGCCTTTAAATATGAGGCTTTGAAGAATGGGTGCTAGGACTTTAACCGTTGTTGTGTGTAATTATGGCACGTTACAAGTAGATTTGTTAAAGAGAGCACAGGAAGTGGAAGGCTCTTTCACCTTGAGGAGGACTCTTTTTAGAAGCCTCTGCCATTCATTGGTCATTCATTGTGGTCTTTTGTGAAATAAGTCAGTGCTGTCTCCCACCCAATTACTACTGTAAAAGACAATTTATCACTTACCAAAACATTGATTGCTTTTTCAGCCTTGCATAGCCTCTTGGGTGGTTGGCGGAATTGTGTACAGGCATACCTCGGAGATATTGCAGGTTCAGTTCCAGATCACCACAATAAAGCAAGTCAGCAAAAAATTTTTTGGTTTTCCAGTGCATATAAAAGTTATGTTTACACTATACTGTAGTCTATTAAGTGTGCAATAGCATTATGTCTAAAAAAACCCAATGTACATACCTTAATTAAAAATACTTTATTGCAAAAAGATGTTAACCATCATCTGAGCCTTCAGTGAGTTGTAATCTTTTTGCTGATGGAGGGTCTTGCCTCAATGTTGATGGCTGCTGCCTGATCAGGGTGGTGGTTGCTGAAGGCTGGGGTGGCTGTGGCAGTTTCTTAAAATAAGACAGCAATGAAGTTTGCTGCATCAATTGACCCTTCCTTTCACGAAGGATTTCTCTGTAGCATGCAATGCCGTTTGATAGCATTTTACCCACAACAGAACTTCTTTCAAAATTGGAGTCAATCCTCTCAAACCCTGCTGCTGCTTTATCAACTAAGTTTATGTAGTATTCTAAATCCTTTGTTGTCATTTCAACAATGTTCACAGCATCTTCACCAGGAGTAGATTCCATCTCAAGAAACCACTTTCTTTGCTCATCCATAAGAAGCAGCTCCTCATCCATTAAAGTTTTATCATGAGATTGCAGCAATTCAGTCCCATCTTCAGGCTCCACTTCTAATTCTAGTTCTGTTGCTATTTCCACCACATCTGTAGTTACTTCCTCTACTGAAGTCTTGAACCCCTCGAAGTCATCCATGAGGGTTGGAATCAACTTCTTCCAAACTCCTGTTAATGTTAATATTTTGACCTCTTCCCGTGAATCACGAATGTTCTTAATGGCCTCTAGAATGGTGAATCCTTTCCAGAAGGTTTTCAATTTACTTTGCCCAGATCCATCAGAGGAATCACTRTCTRTGGCAGCTATAKCCTTACGAAATGTATTTCTTAAATAATAAGACTTGAAAGTTGAAATTACTCCTTGATCCATAGGCTGCAGAAGGGATGTTGTGTTAGCAGGCATGGAAACAACATTAATCTCATTGTACATCTCCATCAGAGCTCTTGGGTGACCAGGTGCATTGTCAATGAGCAGTAATATTTTGAAAGGAATCTTTTTTTCTGAGCAGTAGGTCTCAACAGTGGGCTTAAAATATTCAGTAAACCATGCTGTAAACAGATGTGCTGTTATCCAGGCTTTGTTGTTCCATTTACAGAACACAAGCAGAGTAGATTTAGCATAATTCTTAAGGGCCCTAGGATTTTCGCAATGGTAAATGAGCACTGGCTTCAACTTAGTCATCAGCTGCATTAGCCCCTAACAAGAGAGTCAGCCTGTCCTTTGAAGCTTTGAAGCCAGGCATTGACTTCTCCTCTTTAGCTATGAAAGTCCTAGATAGCGGCATCTTCCAATATAAGGCTATTTCGTCTACATTGAAAATCTGTTGTTGAGTGTAGCCACCTTCATCAGTTATCTTAGCTAGATCTGGTTAACTTGCTGCAGCTTCTACATCAGCACTTGCTGCTTCACCTTGCACTTTTACGTTATAGAGATGGCTTTGTTCCTTAAACCTCATGAATCAGCCTCTGCTAGTTTCAGACTTTTCTTCTGCAGCTTGCTCACCTCTCTCAGCYTTCACAGAGTTGAAGAGAGTTAGGGCCTTGCTCTGGATTAGGCTTTGGCTTAAGGGAATTTGTGGCCGGTGTGATCTTCTATCCAGACCACTAAAACTTTCTCCATATCAGCACTAAGGCTGTTTTGCTTTCTTATCATTCATGTGTTCACTGGAGTAGCACTTTGAATTTCCTTCAAGAACTTTTGCTTTGCATTCACAGCTTGGCTGTTTGGCGCAAGAGGCCTAGCTTTCGGCCTGTCTTGGCTTTCGATATGCCTTCCTCACTGAGCTTCATCATTTCTAGCTTTTGATTTAAAGTGAGCGACATGCGACTCTTCCTTTCCCTTGAACACTTAGAGGCCATTGTAGGGTTATTAATTGCCCTAATTTTAATATTGTTGTGTCTCAGGGAATAGGGAAGCCCAAGGAGAGGGAGAGAGATGGGGGAACGGCTGGTCAATGGAGCACTCAGAACACACACAACATTTATTGATTCAGTTCGCCGTCTTATATGGGCGCAGTTCATGGTGCCCCAAAACAATTACAATAGTAACATCAAAGATCACTGTTTGCAGATCACCATAACAGATATAATAATAACGAAAAAGTTTGAAATATTGCGAGAGTTACCAAAATGCGATACAGACACACGAAGTGAGCACATGCTGTTGGAAAAATGGCGCTGATAGACTTGCTCGATGCAGGGTTGCCACAAACCTTCAATTTGGAAAAAAAAAAAAAGCTGCAATATTTGCGAAGCACAATAAAGCAAAGAGCAATAAAATGAGGTATGCCTGTACAAGATTGTCATTTTTTAAGGTAAAGGTTTACCAAAAAAGGGGGGAGGAGAGGATCCAGATATTCAACACCCAACTCTGTACTTCTGTGTTTACCTGCTGTTTTTAATTTTTTATTTTARCCTAAACTCATAGCAGTTTTCTGTTAAAAATCAGGTAAAAAGTAAAATCTCATTTTGGAAGTCTATTTTTCGACTCATATTTTTAAGAAGAATGTAGATAGTTTCCCATAGCCTAAAGTGCAAGAGTCAGCAGGAGAAATAGAAATAGTTCTCTCTTTAAAAAAAAAAACAACAACAACAACAAAAAAACCCAAAGGCATAATGATTAATTAATGCACAAAATATAATTGGTGTGCAAGAAAGTTTGTGGCTTTTTCTAAGGTTTTTGTCACTGATTCCCTCTTTCTCCAGACTTCATATGCAGCTCTGAACAAGCCATCTTTGTGTTACATTTTTTGCAGATCAAACAGGTCATATAAAAGGAAATGTTTAGACTGCTATAGCCATACTCAGATTTGATTATAGGGAATTAATTTCTTTTAAAGCAAATGTCTTGCTTTTACTTCTCAGTATTTTTCATGTAATTAGCACGTTGGTTATATTAACTCAGTTGACAGATGATATTACTGATCATATCAACTTTCACTTGTGTATGCAAGGCTTTATTAATTTCTTGTTTGCTTGTGAACTTCTTTGTCAACAATTAAACTGGTGAGTAAATGTGAAACGTGTCATGGTAATGCATTGTTTGCTTTGCTTATCAGTAAATAACATACTTGTAAATAAATAAGAACACCAAAGGAGTAGGTGGGTCTTAGGGGTTTCTTTTGCCACTGTCAGCTTTTTGTCATGTTGCTAAGTTACAGTAGCTTTGGCTTCTACTTTGGAGAGTAGAAGTTGTTTTTAAATGTGTAATGAACACATTACCAGGGATTCCCAAAGCTCTTTTGCAAGTGTCTGTAGTACAAGGGGATTGTGAATGCGTTCTGGAGGCCAACAGTGCAAAAAATTGGTCTAATACAAAACCAATTGCAACACAGTTCCAAAAATGTGCGTGTTACTTAATTTTTGTAAAATGCCTTAAAAATAGCAAACAGCAATTGTTAACAGCTGAGTTGGGTGGTACCCATCTGAGATTCGGAGAGTATAGGCCATGTGCAGTTGTTTTTCTGAGAATGTAGGAATAATTATGACTAAAAGTAAGAATTTCCAAATCAAACTCCCTAAAGAAAATGCTCACAGAACAGAATATATTTCCTCAGTGAAAACTGAAAGTTCTTCATATCACTGATCAAAAGTTTTTATTCTTTAGGTTGTGATAGTGATTTTATTATTAAGAGATGGAGATAATAAAATAGTAACACTCACTTCCTTAGGTAGGAAGTGYTCCTATTTTGAACTAACTGCAAAGCCACCTAGCATGATCCTCGCTTATTCCTTCTTTTGTGGCACCAGAAATGAAACTGGATGGTATYATTTAGGGTTCAGTTGGTCCAGTAGCATTACAAAGCCCGATCTCTGAACTGAAAAATGGAACCAGCTTTCATTCTGGAAATGAAAAATATGTGCAGATTTTTATTGATATTTTAGTTGGTGAGAGGAAAACATCATTTTCCTGCTGATCTGAAGTTGCACTACACCATCTGTTGCTGGGCAATCAAGCCTTTTGGAAGGGCTGTAGTTCAACTTCACTTGGCTCCAGGCTTAACCTGCCTCTCTAGTGAAGGAGATGAGTCCAGGGGGTCAGATGGTGGAAGCGTATGACTCAAAGCTGCTGGGAGACATTAGAGGACGGCCTGAGTTCAGGCAGATGAGCACAGCATAGCTTGATGCAGAGAACTGCTGATAGGTAAAGGGCTTTGGCAGCAAGTTGTCTGAGTGCCGTGATGAGCTGGGGAAGCAATCCTACGGAGCAGCGAGAGGGGAAGGGATGGCTAGTACAATCTGTAGTAGGGGATTGAAACCCTAAGAGAGATGTAGGAGACAAGTGAGTCTGCAGAAGAAAGATGGTAATTTCTGGCATTTACCTGAGCTCCTGGTTTATATCAGTAAACAGTTTCCAGATAGGGAGAATAGCTCAAAATACTATTTGCCAGAGTGAGGAAGTCTTCGTAGATCCCAGTGCAGCAGGAGATGAGACCTTGTTAGTACATTCTCTGTGTCTCAGTTCTTCTATTCAAAGTTATTCTCTCACCCATTCTCTCTTTCTATTAAAATGAGTCCTGGAAGAGAGTTTTTGGAGTTTGTAGAGTTGTCTCAGCTTTGCTTCCAGTGAAGTCCACAGGCATCCTATCACTGTTAAAGATACTTCTAAGGGCGCATAGGGAATATTCTAATCCATGCAGGGGAGGTGCTCTTCTGTGTTGGTTGGGAAGCTGCCAAAGACTGCCAATATTATTTTTCGGCACCTCAGTTCTCTCCCATGTTGCATTGTTTAAATTCTTGATGCTTATATGTAAGAGAAGAAAGTCTGTGAAACCTCAGAGACCCGGTTAGGGAGAAGCAGCAAGCCTTAGGACACCTGTCTAAGGGAAAAACCAGAATAGCCATAAAGGTGACACTAGTACTAAATGATTCTTTTGCAGATAGTTACAGGTATAGACTGCCTAGTCGCACATGGACTACCTGAGGCATTTTTTCCTTCATGCCACCGGGAGCCTGCTGGGATGTCTGATTCATCCCTGCAGACTGAGACAGAACCATCAGGTTCTAAAAAAGGGATTTGAAAGAGGTTTCACTCATCGTCTCTTCATGGTGCTCTTCAGGACAGCCAGTCTACTGCAGAAATCATAGTAATTGTGCCTTGGCTTCTCAAAGGAAGCTGAGCTGGGCTTCCAGCTTCCCTTGGGATTTAGGTTCCTTGTGCTGTTAGATAGCTTCAGAAATGTCCCTTCTTCTTAGAACAGATCAAGTCAGTGGGGGGTCTGCAGGAACAGCCTATTAAAAGAGAGTCAATAAAAGTAATGGGAAGCAGGAAGTTTTCCATACAGTTTTTAACCTGTCCCTCTGGAATCTAAGAGGATTACATCTATGTTCAAACTTTATAGGTAAACCTCCAAACTCCAGAGAGGGGTTCTGTTCAAGTCTCTGTCTTCTCTGCTCAGCACTGTCAGGGGTATTGCAAACCAAAATGAGAGCAGCAGATAACAGCAGCACTGCCCTGGTTGTGCCACAGGGAGATCAAGTGGCAGGAGCGCAGCCTGCACTTAAATCCTGGCTTGGACATAACGTGGCAGTGGGCAAGTCTGTCCGTACGGTGCCTGTTAATTCTGTCATGAGGCTTGCTCCCTTACTGCCTGGCTGAAGCTGCAGACTCTCACTGCAGTAGCGGCACCAGGCCCATCTCATTTTTTTGTGCAGAGCTGAGATTAATTCTTGCACCTGCCACAGGACTAATGATGGAGGTTCGGTAAATGTGAGCCATGGCTCCATKTTGCTGATGATTTAAGGACAGTTCCAGCTTAGAGCTCCTATCGTCCGTCACACGTTGTTGGCACACTCTGCCCTCTCTGTTGTCCAGGCAAAGTTGTGGTGAGGCAGCACTGCAAAATGGCTCCAGTAGAGACCTGTAATGCCATGAGCGGTGGGGTGGAAGTGCAAAAGAATGATTACTCACTGGTTTTCACAGTAAGGGAATTCGAGAGCATCGGATGCTGCTGCCTGCGTAACACAGCAGATTAAAAACTTAAAAGAAGCACTTTTTCTACACAATGTGTAACTGAACTATGGAATTTGTTGTCACATGATGTTGGGGGGATAAAAAGTTTGGGTGACTTCTGAAAGCCTTTGGGAAACATTATGGAACGAAAATGTGCTCACTAGTAAGCATGACAATGCAGAAATTTCTGAGATTGCTCACTCTTCCCAACTTCTAGCAAGGGAATGATCACTTTAGACTTAAACCTTTTCCCTGCGCATCTGTAGCTAATGACTGACAGGCACTGGGTTACACTTAAGGTCCGTATAAACCAGTATGATGATTCCTGGGTYTCTTATGTTGTCATTAAAGCAGAAATTACGTGGATAAAGACGATCTTGTATTCCTTTTGATGTTCACTCTCAGCCCAAAGAATGGCCAAGAATGATGAGGAAAAAAGCACAAATAAATGCATGTAAGATTTATTACTTTATCTGCTATGGGACAATCTGACCTCAGGCAAACTATTCAGTTCTATGCTCTGTTTGTAAAATAACACGGAGAATTTTCCTATTGTATGGACATGTAATCTGTAGCAATAGATTTTATACCTGAAGTAGTCAGAAACGATGGTGAGGAGAGCCACACAGATATTGCAATAGGGTTACTGGCCACACAAGAAAAGCAGGAGCTGGTCCTGCTTATCCTATCAGAGCGAAGCTTCTGTCAGCATGGTTTACCAGCTTCTTCAAGCAGTAACAGTTCATATATATACTTGGCTTGTCACAGATCCAAAGTAAAACACATCAGCCTCAACCTGATGGAAGAGGTTAAGATAAACACATTTTATTCATCTTTGTTGTGAGCTAAGAGCATGCATATATGAGCAGTTACTGCAGATCAACCAGTGTGTGGTAACTCATAAAACTGCAGTAGCTTCATCATACTTCTGAGCCCTTGGGCTTCTTAGTTTACTGCAAGGCTCTTTGTTTACTGCCAAGCCTAAACCTCCTCTTTGTTTTTCAGCTAGCAATTCCACTGGTGGTTTATGCCCTTCTCTTCCTTTACCTGTAATTCCTTTGACGTTTGTTTGAAACAAACCTCAAATCCCAGTGTCAAGATAGAGAAACTAGTAGATTTTGTTGTTCTTGACCTTTTTTGGAATCTCACAAGGAAGAGCCCTGGAGTTGTTTCCTCTGAAGTACACGGACCTGTTTATATCAGTGACAGATAGATGCCCGGGAGGTGCCGAGATGCAGGTCCCACCTTGGGAAGGAGCAAAGGTCTGTGCTCATTCAGCCCTATGGAGGGTTAATTACTGTTTTGCTTAAAAAAGCATTCAGCTGCCCTTAGGTATAGGAATTTATTTAAGCCTTATCTGCATAATTATCATGTTTATTGCTCAACACAGCTGGATGGATATGAAGAGTGTGCAGTTTTTGATACACACTTTATGTCAGGACCATTACAAGGGAAAATTATCATCTCTTACAGCCCCTGCAAAGAGGCTGGCAGTAATAGTTTTCTGACTTCACAAAACAAATCCTAGGACCAAATTTATTGACACTATTTGCATATTTTTGATGCTATAGTTTTTCCTCCCTTTATGGAAATGCACATTGTGGTGATGAACAGCTAGGATTTTGAAAGGTGACTAGTGACCCAAGGTGCCTTTCTTAACAGACTCAACTTGCAGAGGGTAGGGAATTGCACCACATGAAAATCATTTGCCTCTTTCAGGGACTCCTRTTGAGCATCCAGAATTATCTATTGTCTTCAAAAATCCTAGCCACTCTTAACATCACTGCTGAGATACAGACAAACATAAAGAATGTTTAAGTCTACGATTTAAAAAAAAAAATTGTAAGGTGCCTGTTGCTCTATTTGAAAGCATATTATGTTGTGTCATTTATAGATGAACCTTATGAGGCAGTGATGGGTACTTTTGTGTTTGTAGCAGGGTGTGTGCAACTAGATAGTTTAATTTGGACTTGTTCATTAGAGAAGATGTTTACTATTTCAAATTCATATTATTGTGTGAGGAAACTTACTGTAATCTGAGGGCTTCCCTGACTAACCTTCAATGTACAGAAGACTTGCAAGTACCTGCATCACACAATCGTGGGGCAGCAGCTGGCTCAAATGCTGATGTGACTGCCAGTGATCTGGAGTAATATTTGAAAGTGAATACAAGATGCAGAGAAGTGCAAGCAAAGGCAAGACAGGGATCCTCACTGTATCACCTAGTCACTAACAGCCCCCTATTTGTAGCAAAATTGGTGATGGGGTGCGATATTAGAAAGCTCAACCTTTAGCATAATTCTGCCAAAGTTGATATTATGACCAGATAATGTCTGATCTCAGCTACTGGGCTATGGAGTGAGAGTACTAAAGACCTAAAAATGTAGCATTTCAGTTAATATCACCTTTACTGGTGATACGAGAGCTATTTAAATTAAAATTCTTGATTGTATGTGTTGGGAATAGATACCAGCCAGTCTGGTGTCATTAACTGGAGTGTTAGTGTATAGCTATTTCTCTTTTCTGTTCCTTTTTTTTTTCTTTATATGAATGACCCTTCTTTTAGTTGTTGTCACCAAGAGGGTGAACAGTGAACATGGTGAAGTGACAGGATGGGACATTTGCATAAAAGCCAAAATAGTTAAAAGCGAGGGAGTTGGATATCTATCAGTCACGACTGCTCCTCTCCTTCSCTCTGCTAATCTCTCCATGTTCCATGGATGATAAATTACCTATTGTTCCCTTTCCTTGTGAGACATCCCTTAGTAACATCATGCCCCTAATCCTCAGCTACCCAACTACCTTTTCTCTTTTGTTCTGATCAATATCTTTAGTGAGACAAATTGCTTTTGACTTGTGTTTGCTTTGAAGTCCCCCCCCCCACTCCTGCATAAGGGCCTTTGTGCCTAAGAACATGTGTGTTTCTTCCAACTCTATGAGCTGATCTTATAAAGTTATATTATCTCCACTCATGATTGTTATCTTGATCTCAGCTACGGCTTTGTCCATACAAGATAGGTGGCATCATTATGGACTGATGATTACAGTACAAAAGTACTCATCTGATTAAAAAGCTATTGAGCAGAAGATAGCTCCTGAAGGTCTTACATGTATATAATTCCTTTTGGCAATGAAAAACCTTTTTGGGCAACAATACAGAAACAGATTTGCCCTCTTTCCTACACTTTGGAAGGCAGAAGAATACAGAAAGTAATCATTTATCATTCTTTCTCCAGAATGCTCTTCCAACTGGAAGCGATTTCAGAACTGAGCAGTTGTTTAATCTCCTTTTCCATTTCTGCTTTACAGATCTGGAGATCAACAGAAAGTGTGAACAACTTGTCAGATGGGGCAGGGGATCGGTGTCAAAATCAGGAGTCTGAGTGTGGGCTGTGAACTTGGGACTGTCTCAGACTGAAGGATACAATATTCTCTAGTGAAGTAAAAAGGTATGTGTTTTAATTGCTTCTGACCATTACCAGCTTCACTCCACTGGGTTTGCACACGCGGAGCAGAGCACGTTAGGCCTGCTAAGTGATATCTCACATTCTTTCAAAAGTGACGTATGAGAGTTTACWATAGTAGCTTATGTATTTGGCATCAGATTTTAACAAGATCCACAAACACACAATTAAGCCTACCATTCAAAGAACTTTCTGAATCTTTTTTCTTTGAGACTGACCATGATGTGAAGATTATCACTACATTACCAATTAAGAGACTTTGCTCAGTGTTTAACAGAACTATTGTCCCAGCTTGTCATGTTAAATTACCATCACAGACTGTACATTCCAGGTGTTGGTAAGCTTAGAGTGGTCTCCAGCTTTTTAATCTCTCTCTCTCTCTCTCCTGTGGCTTGACCATGCCTCATTTACTCACCATGGAATAAACGACCCTTTCTGTAAGTGATCTGCACAACATACGGCCTCAAATTAGGAAGCAGTGAGACCTGAACATGTGCCTTTTTGAGCAGTACCTTATTCCTAATGTAGTCTCACTGGAGTGAAAGGAATCATGTGAAGAGAGAGAGAGGAGCTGCTCTTTAGCTTGCTTTCATGTCTTGATCTGCAGCTTGCTGCAGGATGTAGTAGTCATTGCCAGGTGAACAGCCGCCACATACGGAGGCTGTATCTTACAAACCTTCCATGTAAGGAGCTGTTGTTGAGGAAATGAATGCCCAAGCTGGGACAGCTCCATGGAAGTGTCTATTGGAAACTCTCATACTCTAAACCTTGATGATGGGGACTGGAATTCCTTGTGAGAAGATGATGGAGTTGGGTGAGAACAAGAAAAGAAGTGTTTGATTTGGTCAGAGTAAAAGAGAAATATGGAAGATGGGAAAAATGAAGGCCATAAAAGTTTCATACAGACAAAGAATCTGGTTTCGTGGGGACTACTGAAGGATAAATTCATGCATCTTAAGGCATGCTCCTCACTAGCTACATTCACAAATATAGCTAATTCCCTTTAAAGCCTAGCACTACAATCCTCTGCCAACTTGCATTACATTCAGCAAGACCATGTAGTATTACATAATGTCATGTTTTTTTCACTGCCTGGTGCTAACAGGAGGTGACATAACATGAGTGAGATAATATAGCTAAAGTAGCTGTGATCGCATGAGCTATTACCTGAATTGAAATCAAGAGGGTGAAAAAGACTAAAGAAAGCAAAAAGTATCCTATTCTTGGGAAAAAGCACTCATTTTGCAAGGGTGTGCAAGACTTAGGATTCAAAGTAGAGGTGTTTAAATTATTAGCTGTTTTTTATTAGCATTTTTTATGGGGGGCAGGCAGGTGGGAAAAACTTATTTGCAAACTATTTCTGGATAGTCAGTATTTATTATTTGAAAGTATTTGTCAGTGGCTTCTGCAAATGGAGTTCAGCTTACAGGTTGTTCTTAAGTATTCGTTCTACTTGCCGTTTGTGGCAATTAGTCACTGAAGGCATATGTTAGCATTTCTGCACCTTGGTCAGCTGAAAATGAATAATAAACAAACATAGGATTTGGGGATATTTTTGCTAATTGCAAGCTTCCTCTTAAGGAAACATTCATGACCTGTGGTGTTTAAATCTATCAGAAAAAGGCCCTCAGGAAGGCCTTCAGCAAGAATTTTGTGTTAATGCCGGCAGCTCTTGGGGAGACAATAGCACAACTGGCTCTTCAGAGTAGCAATATATTAACTTTTGTTTCAGAAGCATTCTGTCTCCATGCCAGTATTGGCACAATTCCAAGTGCAGCCAGCCATGGGCAGCAGGGGCTCTGTCCATTAGGTACTGATGCTAGAGTTTTAGGCTCAATCTGATTGCTCACGTTATGTTAACTTGCACTGTCTTGTTGTGTACCCAGACTCACTCCAAAATACCTGGGAGTGCAGCTAGTTATGGTGCTTGTTTGACATCCGGGTCAAAGTCCTGGGTCTGCTTGGTTCAGAACAGAGAACCGAATTTCCCATTGCCTGGGTAGCTTGATTACATTCCGTTCACTGGAACAAGGAATATTAATTTACACCAAGTAAAATTCTTGGTGGGAGACAGAGATATTTGCAGTGAGGGAATGTAAATCTCATACCAGATTTGAGCTGAGTGCTGATCTGAAGCAGGGTTTTAAATGTGGAAAGCAAGCTTTTGGTCTTTGGCATTCTGGAGTGGTTGAATCTGTCAGATTTGACCAGAGAGTCAATACTAGACACGGTAAAACTTTCTTAAAGGCTTGTCTAAACTGATACATCTCCAAGAAATTTAGAATCAAAGTCTTCTAACAAAAAACCCACAGCCCTTTTTTATTAAAAATAAATTCCTTAGGACTTCCTTTATTCTTAATTCTCACTACTTTTTGAGTTTTACTGTACTCCCCCCATGAAGCACTGTTAGATGGAGAACATGGCTAATTTCAGCCATCTCCATCCATGCTGGTTAAACATGTTCCTGGTAAAGAGCTCAGAGGAGAGTGCCAAATTAGTTATGAGCCCAAACAGAAGTAGTATTCAGAAAGACTAAAATCATGCAAGGTGGTACCTGCAATGTGGTACAGTGCTTAAGTGGTAGAGGTCAGTGAAGAAGGTATTCCAAGTAGCTACAAGATATCAGCTTCAGGGAGAAAGAATTATTTACAGGTAGAAAGTATAAGGGAGAGTAATGTTGTGAAACCAAAGAAAAACTTGGTTTAAATATCAGCCAAAATTCTGACAGTGAGATGTATTATGAAATGGTCTCCCTAGGAACGTGCCAATAGTTCAGTGTCTGGCACATTTAAAGCCAAACCAGACAAGACACTGAAAAATGTACAATAAGAAACAATCCCGTAGTAGCAGGAAGACGAACAGGGAGACCCAGGTGGTTCCTTCCCATCTCAAGATCCCATGCAATGACTCCAGATATGCAGAGCACATGAAACGAGACATTTTTATGTATTCATATGATGTTAAAAGGTTTGRCTGTGCCATCTGTAGTGACTGTCTTGGCTTAAGTGAAAGGAAAAATGAGGATTCCAGTAAGCTTAATTTTCTTATAACACAAAAAGAACAGTTATTTTGCTTAAAAATATTTTTAAAATTTTGTCTCAAAAAAAATTWAAAAAAAAAGGTTAAAATGAAGGAGTACTTCATATCTGCTTTCCTCTTAGGACTGAAAAAACTGGATAGGCTGGAAGAAATAATTGAAAAACAAACTGCATTGTGTCTGATGGATAATACAGCCAGAGCCTGGGGATGTATCATCTGTCTAAAGCTCAATAGAATTTACATTTATAAAGTAGCAACAACAGTGACAAAAAAATGCTAAGCAGTAACTGTCTGGGTTCCCAACCAAATATTAGGAACTCTCAAAAGCATGAAAATTCTTTTTAAAAATAAACTAGGACAAAGCTATAAAATTATAGAAGTGCACGTCACATTCCTTAAACTTCAGGACAAACACTCAGGTGCTTGAGTAAAGCAAATGTTCAGTTTGCCAATAGACTAAAGAAATGCCTCATGCTTCCATGGGTTTTTGAGTAAGTTATCTGTGTGGAGATGGTGTTTAGCATAATCTCATTCAAAGCAGGTGTCTCACTCCCCCAGCTTAGAGTGGGACCTCACAGCTGGCCTGAGCTCATGGCTTAGAGGTACAGAGTTGGGAGCAGAAATGTGTATTGTCTGTGGTAGCTGAAATACTTCTACTGAGGAAATGAAGAATAGCAAAATATAGCAGCCTGCCAGTCTTCAGGATGTCTGAATAAGTGATCTCTCAGGAAGTTGCTAAATTCAACCTTCAATTTTTGTTTTTCCGCCATCCCCTTCTGAAGCAGAACTTGTACAGCAGTATGGCTTGTGACATATGAGAGAATCAAGTGACTTGTCCAAGGTCACACTGAGTTTACAGCTTGGACAGGATATAAACCCTGACCTTCTATCCTGCTCTTTGTGCTTTGAATCTCATTGAGTGGTTGGGAGTTTGCTGAACCTGAAGGTCAATAGTAAATATCTCTTAATGCCTGGAGAGTGACAAAAAGGAAGTAGCTCACCTTGGCTGGACCCAAGCCATTGCAAAGAGTTGTGATGCTTCCCACTGGGGTTATCGCAGGACTGGTGTTGCTTCCAGGCATGCTGCTGTGACTCCAGTGTGGTCCTGGTGAGGTGCCGTTCAGTACTTTATGGAGGGCTGGAATATCACTCATTGCCATGGCTGGGCTCAGGTAGCTGGTGGTGGCACTCAACACATTGATGGATGGCGGCTTTCCTTCTTCCCTTTCTGTTGCGACCTACAGCTGCCTCATCGGCCTCACTCTCCACTTGACTCCTCTCTCCTGCCCTGCTCCAACTCCCTTGTGCCTCTCTGTCCCCCAATTCCTCCCTGCCCTACCCTCTATAACCCTAATTGTCTCCTAATAAAATTTATAGAAGACATTAAAATGTCTGATGAAGAGCTTTACGATTCCTCTCTGTGCCAGCCAATGGCAAGTCTGAGCAGCTGTGCTCCCCAGCAGTTCAGCCCTGGCTTCAGGACCATTCAGATAGACTAGGAAATGTTTTACCTGCCTGGAGTAGAAGAGAGTTCATGCTGCCTCACTGAAAGGAACATCTCTAGCTCCTTTCAAGGTAGGCAAGGCCTGAGAGAGGTTCGATGGAGCTCAGATTTAAAGTAAGGAGCTTACCAGTCCCAGTCTGCTTCTACACCGATTAGACAAGGCTGCCACTCTTTAAGGCTGATGCATAATTTCAGGCAAGGGCACTGGAATTAGCCTGCTGTCTCACTGAATGTAAATGCTCTGATTTAACCTTGTTTTAACCTTTGCATGACTGTAGAAGGCTGTTGATTTGAAGAGATCCCAGGGGGGTGTTAAAACTGCCTGTGTGGGAGAGTTCATTTTATAAACTGTGAAGACAATTTGTTAGGAAACTACTTAAATTATTTAGCAATAAACAGTACTTGCAATTTTAAGAGAGTGCTGCAGATTGATAAGCTGACTTTGGAAAGGTCAGCAGCCAAGATTTAATTCTTCAAGGGCCAACACTGATGATCTCTCATGTGCACCCAATTCTGCAATACACGCTCTAGCAGATAGTGCCATTAAGTGAGCAAGGCCTGTGAGCAGCAGTAGGAGTGTCTTTCAGAGGCAGGCATGCCAAGGCTGTTGAAACAAGTTGTGTGAGGTTGGAGTTTCAAACTTGGTCACTCAACAGCCCATAAGAGCTGTGAACCTCAAGTTGTCACTTTAGTCTAAAAAAAAGCCSTCTAACAGCTCTTGTGCAGCCCTATGAAGCACAAGTCCAGGCTGTAAAGAAAACTTGAGTTGAAATTTTGACTTTCCCTTTTTCCCTCCTCTTTTTCCTTTTCCCTTCATACACCCTAACTTGATGATATTTTTCTGATTTAGTCCCAGAGTAGTTATTTCACACCTGCACTTGTCTTGATGGCCTTTTGTTATGTTTTGAGTAAAAATGTCAATTATGGAAACAATTATTTGCACTGCAGAAGAAGCTTGCATGGCCCTTTAAGTCTCCTGTGTGCACAATTCTTGTACTTAAATTTGCATTTTATTTGCATGTTTTCCGGGGTACTGGCTGGTGGTGGTAGTTCGAGAGTGACAGAGTTCCATTTTTCAAACTTGTAAAGAGTTTGAAGCAAACAAGTATGACCATCTGTGTGTTAAGCTGTAGATTTTGCGAAATGGTGATTAGCAAATGATARACTCTTAAGGAGACTGAAGCGACTGTACGACTCAGCAATTCTGGAAGTCGTGACTTGGCCATTTCCATATTGCTGACTTGCAACTTTGGATTTTGCTGAGAGGTGGGTTTTGATTTGGCTGAGTCAAGACCTACAAAATTGCCGAGTTATGAAGTCGCAACTTGCTGAGAGCTGGAGAGAGCTGAGGTGCTTGGGTTTCTGAGAGACCGTGATAAGCTTCCTAGTGAAGGTCTCAAAATTGCTTCCCAAACAGGCCTCAGCATAATTACTACATTAAAAAAAAAAAAAGGAAACAGTATGTTCTTACTTTAGAATAGGTGATGAGCTTTCTGAACCCTTCTAGGGAGGGATCTCACTCCACATCTGCTAATGAGAAAGGAAATCCCTGCATTGATTTCAAGGGATGCTGGACTGGGCCTTATAGTAAGCTTTTTTATATACTTTCAGTCTGACCTGTTCTTTTTTGTAGGTAACAACTTAAATATTGGCGGACTTAATATTCACACTGAAATCAATGCTCAGGCCTTCTGCCATAGATAATGCAAACAGATCTTTAACATTGTTCCAGAGTTTCCCTTGAAAACATCCATTTTAAAAGCACAAGCGAACAGGGAACATCCAGGGCTAAAGAGCACTGAAGTGTGCAAATGACTCTGATGTCAGCCAAACGAACTGGATCATCCAATTATTTTCAATTACAATTACGATCCTTTCTTTAATGTTTTCCTGTGCTGGTATCTGTGTTGGTAATGTAGCCAGCTCTGGCTTTATGATCCCCGTTGTTGCAACGTGCTGTGCTTAATTACTTTGCCTCTGTAACAAACAGACATTCTGAACAATTAGACAATAATATGGAAGGAAGATAGGAAGATAGCTCAAGATACTTTCATTTTAATTATGCTGATAGTGCACCCCATGGTTTTGAATCAATGCTGGAATAATGTTCTTTTGATAGTCTTCAATAACTTTAAACGAGACCTAATAAATTTGTATTTTTATGTGAAGTATAGAAGGAAAAATCCCTTGTTGTGGATTTTATTTTTAACTGAAAATCACAACTCCCCAGGTTTTTTTATTCTAATTGGATGTCCACCCCCATTGAACAAATCACTTGAACAGCTTAATTGCTATACTGAAAGGGGTTACACTTCAAGCATGTATTTAGTGCTTTTCTGAGTTGTTTGGCTTCCTGTTGCAGGAAGTAGCTCTTTTGCATCGTAGAAACTGTTAAAGTTTGAAGATGCAGATTTAGTTCCCCCCWATACATAATCACAAAATTGTGTGACTCTTTTTTTAAATCTAGCGAGGTGACAGTAAGCAGAGAAGACTCTTTGCAAGTGGGAAGGAGGACTGGTATCATAAAATGAATGCCAAGCTGCCTTGTTCTTTCAAATTAAATGAAGTTAGTTTTGGAGGGCTGCTACTGAGCCATGCTGACACTAACACGCAAATTTGCTGTGCTGTGCTACATAGCCACAGGTGCATAGTTAGCTCCTTAAATCTTCTTCACCAATGTCACAGTAATAAAATGAGCAGCACTGAAACAGCCAGTTTTCCAAGATGATAGGAGAGGCAAACAGGTCAGTTTCTTTATTAATACAATTTGCATAGAATTACCATAATTTTTAAACTATGACTTTTGACAGCTCTCCTAATGCAAACAAATATCTAAGGCACATGGAGGGCTTGTGTGAGCTACACCTGCAAACTTAAAAAAGAAAAACAAAAAAAMMMCCAGAAAAATGAAGCAAAATGTTTACAGGGCATTTTAAGGCTCAGAGGATGTGATGAGAAGGCCGTTTCCGTTGATGGGAAAYGTTTTGGGTATTTAAGGAGATACCTGAGTGTGCTTGTGCTTTGTTTTGAATCGACTCAGTTAAGATCCATGCTGGGTTACTGGTAAACTGAGGTTTGTTTTACACATCTCAAACTCCCAYCCTTTGCAGAGAAGTCTCTGAAAGTCTCTCGTGTTTGTCCAAATTCAGCTTTGTAAGATTCAGCAGATCTTGTCTCTGCGAGTAAAACTGAGGGTAGGAACTGTCTTTAAAAGCCTTAGTTTATGATGAGCTTTTAGGAATGCTTGATGTGGTAAGGGTTCTGTACTGGTAAATCTGTTTCTTAAAGCTCCAATTTAAGTTTGCACTGCAGTGTAGAAAAGAAAGGTCTGAATAAGCTCTCAGGGCCTAGGGGATGGTGGTATGGTTTGCCAGGTTTGTGACTCCCGCACAGTATCCCAGCCAAGCCCTTTGGGTCTTTGCTGGCTGGTTATGCAGACATCRTTGTAGCCTGTATGAGCAGTACATCAGTTTACCTACAGAGCCAGACAAATGACTTTCAGGGGGTTCAAATTATTACAAAATGTATGTGAATTTAAAAGAAAAAGAGAAAACAAAATTCTGTGCTCATTGGGTGTTCAGTATTTTGAAAATCCTGTCCTTACCAGAGTTTCTAAACAGGCCAGACCTCTTTGGAAGGTCTGGCCAGTGATAGTTATAAAAGCGAGGCAGTTCTCTAGTCATTGTTTTAGAGGTACACAACTTTTTTACAATTTATTTCACAAGATGTCTACCCAAAAGAGTTTCATCAGAGGCTTTCAAAGTGGCCAGCCGATTTTTGTGTGTGTGTGTGTGTGTGTGTGTGCGCGCGTGTGTGTAAACATGTGCAGGATTCACACTCAGATTGAGACTTTTTAAAAAGCAAGTGAATTTTATCTGCCAGCCTTTGACAATGGGGTCTCAGGAGAGCGTGTGACATTGGACATAAAATAAACAAGGCTCCAAAGTTATTACTCACTTCTGAAAATCTTGGCTATGCGCACTGACGCACTCGCTGTACTAAATTAGGCTAAACCAAATGTGATTTTCTTTTTGCTGATCTACATTGTGGTTTGAACTCGGTTCTCCAAAATGRACTGTAACAACACTACTGCTTAGATGGGTATAACTTGTCAAATGGTTTTACAAACATTCATATAGTATGCTAACCTTTGTATCACTCAGTGTACAACTGAACATAGATCCCAGAAATTCAAGCGATGGTGTTGCTGCTATAATCCCTGGACTCACTTCCTCAGTAATTCACTTTGCCCACAGGTCCTTCGAGGAAAAGTTTTGGAAGAAAAAACAAAGGTCTACTTGATTTATAGTGATCAGAACTGCCTCTACTGCAGGTTAGTCAAGTGCTCCTACTTTCTGTACTGAAAGCTGTTTTCTGCTAAGCAGCAGATATAGCTGTCAGTGGGGAAAATTATTTGATATTGCCCGAGTTTCTCAACCACAGCGTAAGTGAAGTGCTTCCCATAATATGGAGCATTTATGGATAATATTTGTAGAGTAATTGCCGTGCAATCACTGCTCCACTGCCAAAAATTTCAGTCAGTTGTTATGAATCTTGCAGTAAAAATCCTGTTGGGGATAGTGTGATGAAAACATCACAAATGTTTGGGAAAATGATATGAGGTCAGTTGGTTGATTTGACTTGATGTGAGTATTCAGTGTGCTGCACTGCCTAGTACTGAGAGAGTCTTCATTCCAAATCTGAAAAGTGGGAAGCTTCTCAGATGACAAATTAGTGGGAAGTTGGAATTCAATTATCTAAATTGACGGTGTCTAAAAAGAAACAAGAATCTGTTGTCCTTTGGGTGACTCTGTGTGTTATGCTCTCTTGGTAAAGGAACAAGAAATCCAAGCAGAAAATACTGTTCAGTTTTTCTTGCTACATAATATTTTTTGACAAATATTCTTGTCCTCTTCTTGAAAAATCCAGTCTTTTCCACTTTTACTTAGATTCCCGCTGGCAAATGCAACAGAATTTTTCTTCGATGTTTTTGTCTAATATTAGACAAATCTAGTATCTGATATCTAATCTAAATCTGATGTCTGATATCTTTGACTTTTCTTGTCAATATCTTTAATATCTTTAATATCTTGCCTGATATTAAACAATGATTGATTGTATTTGATTTTAGTTCTAAGAGTTCATTGCTTTCTTCTGCCTAATGATAAATACTTACTCTCTGCTATGAAAGAGCAATGGCCTTCCCTGCAGAATACCCTTCATCATGATCTTTTGCATATGTAATCTAATTTTTTTGACCACTTTCACTTGAAGGCAGTGAGAAGCAGGATCTACTGTGTGCTGCTTCTGTGACTTTTAGGAAGTTGAACAGGGGTGTGGTTTCCCTGCTGTTCTGCAATCTGTGCACTTTCCTGAGTCTCTTGTGCTGAATCACCAAAAGCAGGATCTCATCATGTAGCTTTTGCTGTCTACATTACTGAGCTACACAGTAGTCAGTGTTTTACTCTCTAAACTGAGCTGTCAAAATAGCAAGCTGATTGTTTCTCATTAAGGTTCTGCAAATGCTCAGCTGTATTTGGAGAAATTTGCTGCAAGTTGGCTGCAACTTTCTCTGACCTTTAATTTAATTTATTTGTTTTTCTTTCACTAAGGTAGTGAGTTCTCAAAGTCAGCAAAAGAAATATTCTTACTGGGCTGATTAACCTGAAGAAGCTTCTCACTTAAACAAGAGTGTAAGTTAGGTGAGGAACTTAGGCAGAAGAAATTCAGTGAAGTTAACACAGCCATGCAGTGAAGKCTGGCTTGTGTAAAATGAATTAGGGTGTTTTGGACAGGTTTCTATGGCAACACATCTCCATTATCACATTCAGTGCCTCTCCATCAGCACTGTGCAGAGCAGCCAAGGCTGAAATGGTCAAGTGGGAATGATTTTCCTTCCCCAAGAAGTAACCTCTGTCTTATGGCTGAGCCATAACAATGGGACTGCACCTGGAGGGGTTGGAGTTGTTTTAATACTTCGGCTCTGTCATTTCTCTCATACCTGAAGGCTGGAGCTGGCCATCTTGTCCTACAAGAGTGCTCCTGAATGGTGGTGAGAGCTTTTGCTTGGGAAGGAGCTGGTTAGAACAGTTACTGCTTTTTCAGAAGACTTCTTTGAATATGCTTTCATTTCCATGGAAATTTCTTCTTTTGGAATCGAGTTTTCTTTTTGCTTTAACTTTTTCAGTCCCTTTGCACAGATCTTAGTACATCGAGAGAAGGCATAGCTTGAGGTACCTGGGCTGCTATTTGGAAGGCCTACCACCCTCCTCCAATTTTCATAAGGCACCAAAGTGGCCCTGACCAGTTACAGTGGTGGAGTACCAACTCTGTCTCATACTGCTTCTACCACAGTTTAGTCAGACCTGAGATTGTARGAGTTCCTCTTAAATAGATTTAAACATCCTCTTAGAAGCTGTGTGCATGCTGTATGAATAATCAGACTCTAAAGGAGTCAGTCCTTTCCCAGGGATGGGCTGCAGACCTGCTGATGAGATGGTTTTGGTGGTACATGACCACCTCAGCRGTAATCTTCTGCCATTCTGTTTTGGGCAAAGGTATGCCGGGCTTCTAGATGTCCCAGATTTCTGGGCATCTGGAAATTATATGAAAWGACCATTGCACTTGGGCAGAACAACTCTACTGTGAATGTACACGGAATCCTATGCATCCAAGATGTGCTGGGCTGACCGAGTGTGGTGTGGAGGTACTCTGTGAGAAAAATTTTGGACCCACCACTTTCAGACCTGCCAGTGTTTGCAAATCTTGAGGCTGCATTTTAAATACTCAGTGATYCAATCTCCTAGGTTGTCTATGCACATCCACAATGTAGTTATTGAAAGCTAATCCTATGTACTACTGAGCCTTTTTTTTTCTAGTTATTCCCTTCTTTTCTCTTGATGTCCTTGTCTTCTAAAAGAGAGCCATTGGAGGGTCTTGTTCCCCCATTATCTAGAAATGTTCTTGTTGCTAGTATTTTTTTTTTGGAAATGTTGTTTCTGAAGCCTTATAATCTAGTGTCCATCCTAGCCTGGGAATTAAAAAAGATCAGTTTTGTTATTAGAATCAATAGGTCTATTGTAAGCTTGTGTTGTTCCCTTAACCTTGATAGAATTCCAGTGGGGGTTACTCCTATTATATTTTGGGGAGCTGCTTGATTTTTTTCCTTTGCTGATCTGTTTTTCTTATCCATGCTCCAGCAATGTTGTATTTGTTCTTTCTGCAGAACAGAGAGTTCTGTTCTGAAATTTATGTATTTTATGCTCCACTGAGGTAAGGAATGGATTTCCTCTTGTAGCATAGCAGGGATCTATACAAATATCCTCTCCCTGGCAGTTGGTGGAATCTAATAACTTAAGCACTTCATCAGCAGAGTACCACAGTTGCTGCTGTTTCCTGTTGGCAGAAAGTGACCTAGAATAAATATTAAGCATTTGTTTCACCTTTTGCTTTCAGTGCATCCACAGAAACATGCCCATGTTCAGCTTTTTCCAGTGTTGTGCTGGAAAGGTTAGCAGTTTTATTTAAAAAAAGAATGTACTCTTACATTTAATGGTTGCAGAATTCAGTGAGATAAATTGCGTAACATGAACTTGCAGAAATCAATTCTGTGGTTGAAGAAGAATCGATGACCCTAAACAGAACTGAAAATAAGAGCAGTGCTCCTTGAAATGTTTGCACTGTCACTCTAGAGTAGCTGTGAAGGCAGGGGAAGTTGGATGCTGTTTGCTCATACCACCACATGATCTTGAGACTGTCTTTTGTATACATGTGAGGATTCCTGTAGTTCTAGGTAGAATTAAAAACTTTGTAGCTAAGCTGATGAAAATAATCCAGAAAAATATAATATCCCATAGCCGATTAGTGCTGGAGTTTGTGTTACTATAGTTAAGCATGTTTGTGAGATTTATTGGAAACAAATTAGCTTAAATTTTATTGTAAATTATTGATTTTTCACATTCAGAGGTTAACAAGGTTTGTCTTTCATTCAGACTTCCTACTCTTGGGAAAATAATGAAATTGCCTGAAGATAAAGACCATTCAATTAAAATCAACAGATGAGTCAAATGTATTAAAGTTGATTTCCAGTACTCTATCAAATTTTTGTGCATTTTAGTATCTTGAGCTTTTGAAGGCGTGTGTGAGGGGACTGCTTTTAAAATATATGGCATCTATCAGTAGTTTGTTTCTGTGTATATGAACCTCTGATGCCTTACTGATAGGAATGCACCCTGAAGACAAAATTATGTCCACTAGACTGACAGTTCAGGATTGATTAGATAAGTGTACTGGAGAGAGAGGTGGATATAGGAGAGAATAAGGCAGAGAGACAAGTGTCAGAAGACAGCAGGAATTTTTTTATAGTTAGAAACTTCATAAGCAGTTTCTCTAGTACAGTAGATACAACTAAAACATGCCTCCCACCTCTTCTTGTTTAATTTCTGGTGTGGTGTGAATATGTACAAAATACCTGGGGTGCCTTGAGCAGCAGGGTGCCTGAGGGCGGCAGCACAGATGCCTGCCTCTTCTCTCTGCCGAGCCATCTCTAGTGCTTACCACAATGCCACAGCTCTCCCGCAGCCTAATCTGTACTAACTTAAAACTCTCTTCAGTACCAAGATGCCTATTTTCACAAAATTTAAATGAACTTAATATCTATGAGATTCCTGTGCCTCTGGAAAGTTTGGGTGAAGCTGGCCAAAGGGCAAATGGCTCATTATGAAAGAAGATGGCACAAATTTCTGTAGGAAATCTCTTTTTTTATTTTTAATTTTTTCTTATGCTGAACTCAGTGATGCTGCTACTTAAGTGTTCTGTCATTTTGTTCTGATCCACGCTGCTACAGCAGAAACAATTCTTGTAAGAATAGCTCCAGAGGTTGGTGGCCACCAGAGGATGGCATGCCTTTGCCGTGCACCTTCTCAGCACTGGATAATGTCATTTACGTAGTGTGAGGGAACTACTTAGCCATTCAGCTGATACTATACTCCCCTYGGGCTCCCAAATACTGGGGGAATCTCTGGCTGCCTTTTTGTGGCAGCTGCTTTTCATTGCCTTCTCTGTCAGCTGTGCTGAAGAGTCAGAGTGTTGGTGAGACTCCAGGGGAAACTTTAGGACTCAGCGTGGCATATCATGCGTTGCTTCTGCTCAGAGGAGCTGCTTTACACAAACTCAGAAGTAACGTCTGTTCAGAAAACCATCATGCACTGCTCTGTTACCTTGGCATAAATTGAGAACAAGTCTGCTAAAAGCTGTGGAGCTGCCACCTCTGTAAATAAGAAGTAGCTGAAAGTAAAACTTGACTTTCACCTCCCATTGTTTGTCCTCTGCAGCTTCCATACCATTTCCTGACAAGATGAAGAGAAAAGCTAATGCCTTTGTAACTTTGTCCCATCAATACAGTTAATTTCTTGAAGAAGGGAAGCATTTACTTCAGATGCCCTTCTTGTCTATTCCAGTCGGATTAACCAGCACAAGGGACTTCATCCAATCCAAGCAGTTAGCATGTTCTTGTCAGGTAGCACAGCTGTAGGCTTTGCTAGATGTTCTCTTCAGTACAAGAARAAATGCACTGGGGCTCTGAGTTTGCAGTGGTCTATGTACAAGGAAGGCCTGTAAACATAGCAACACTAAGATTTAAGTTATCATGGTGGCTGCAGGCAGGACAAATATATCACTGAACCTGTTTTGCTGCTCATTCTTAGTTAAAGAAAAGCAAGTCTATCTGGGGACCTAGTGTTGAAGGGCACAAGAAAGGCCAAGGTATGTAATGCCTGCTTTGCTTTAGTCTGTACTGGTAAGATTTGCCTTTAGGAGTCCTAGGCCCCTGAGAYGAGTGGGAAAGTCTGAAGCAAATGAAGACTTTTACCCTCAGTAGAGGAGGATAAGATTAGGGAACATTTAAATAAACTGGATGTACACAAGCCCATGGGACCTGATGGGATGCACCCACAAAAGTTGAGGGAGCTGGCTAATGTCATTGCAAGGCCACTCTGTTATCTTYGAAAGGTCATGGGAGTTGGGAGAGGTTTCTGAGGACTGGAAGAAAGCAAATATTACTCCTATTTTCAAGCAGGGCATGAAAGAGGATCTGGTCAGCCTCACATTGATTCCTGGGAAAGAGGTGGAGCAAATAATCCTGGAAACCATTTCCAAGCATATTAAGGACAAGAAGATGATTGGGAGTAGTCAGTATGGATTTACAAAGGGGAAATTGTGTCTGACCAACCTGTTTGTCTTCATGATGAATTGATGAGCTTGGTGGATGACAGGAGAGCAGTGAACGTTGTTTATTTCRACTTTAGCAAGGTTTTTGATACTATCTCCCCTGACATCCTCATTGACAAACTGATGAACTATGCAGTAGATAAGTGGATGGTGAAGTTGGCTGAAAACTGGCTGRACTACCAGGCTCAGAGGGTTGTGATCAGCAGTATGAAGTCCAGCTGGACACGAGTCACTAGTGGAGTACCCTGGGGTCAATGCCAGTACTAATACTATTTTAACATCTTCATTAATGACCTAGATGATGGGACAGAGTGCACCCTCAGCATGTTTGCAGATGGTACAGAGCTGGGAGGAGAGGCTAATATGCCAGATGGTTGTGCTGCCATTCAGAAGGACCTTGACAGGCTGGAGAAATGGACAAGCAGTAATCTCATGAAGTTCAACAAAGGGAAATGCAATTTCCTGCACCTGGGGAGGAATAACCCCTTGTACTAATACAGGCTGGGTGCTGACTGGCTGGAAAGCAGCTTTGCAGAGAAGGAAATGGTGGACAACAAGTTGAACATGAGCCAGGATTGTGCCTGTTTGGCAAGGAGGCCAACAGCATCCTGGGCTGCCTTAGGCAGAGCGTTGCCAGTGGGTCGAAGGAGGTAATCCTTCCCCTCTACTGAGCACTGGTGAGGCYACATCTGGAGTTCTGGGTCCAGGTCTGGGCTCCAGAGAGACATGGACATACTGGAGCAAGTTCACTGAAGGGCCTCAAAGATGAGTAGGGGACTGCAACATCTCTCATATGAGGAGAGGCTGAGGGAGCTAGGACTGTTTAGCCTGGAGAAAAGAAGGTGCAGGGGGGAATCTTACCAAGGTGTATAAATACCTGATGGGAGATAGTGAAGAAGATGGAGCAATACTTTTCTCAGTGGTGCCCAGTGAAAGAACAAGAGGCAATGGGCACAAATTTAAATACAGGAAATTCCATTTAAATATAAGAAATATTTTTTTTTACTGTGAGGGTGACTGAGTGCTGGAACAGGTTGCCCTGAGAGGTTTTAGACTCTCCATCCTTGGAGATAATCAAAACCTGAGTGAACAAGGCCCTGAGCAACCTAGTCTAGCTGACCTTGCTCTGAGCAACGGTGTTGTACTAGACTACCTCCAGAGGTCCCTTCCGACCTCAACCATTCTGCAGTTCTATGCTTTGACTTGACATCATGTTTCTGTTCTAAGAATGAAGCGAGAAGGACGTTCTGCCCCAAGGTTATCCTCGTGCTTTCATTAGTGTTCTGGTTGCTGCTGCTCAGTTGTCTTCTAGAGTAGAACAGGCTAGTCTTTTATGACTGAATCCGGCTCTTTAAAATAATATATTCATATACACACAAATAACTCTTTCCACCGGATTTCTCTTATTTCTTTTTGGTGTTTTAAAAGTGCAGAAGGGATTTTTTCCCCCAAACTGTGCCTGATTCCATTCTGCCAAACCACTGCATCACATAATTGTTCTCCTCTTGTGTATGAACTGAATTCTTCCAAAAGAAATGAATAGCTAAGTAGGAGAGAAAAGAGGAAGCAGGGAAATGTAACCTTAAGAGTCATGTTACTATATGGTGGTTATTCACATGAGCAGAGCAGAGTTAGTGACCAAAGGGAGCTTAAATGCAGGTGCCAATAAAATCACAGCAGTYGCTCACTGCCCCACTAGCATTCTCTCTGGCTGAAATGCGGAAGAATATGGTCATGGGTAAATTTATAAAGCTGAATACTTATGACAAAAATTTAATGAGAACCTATGGGGTTTTCTAAATTGGGTTTGTGATGGTTTGAAGGGATCATTGAGCATGATGATCCCTAAGGAACTCTGTCTCTCCCTCTCTTTTTTTCCTTCCTAACTCATCAGAGCCAGTAARTTTGCTAAGGAGTGGAGGGGGTGAGTGGAGAAAGAGGAAATGTTAGAAGGATTTAGAACATTCCTAGCAAAAGGAAACTGTTCTGTTCAGTCATTTTAGAACAAGGAGTGAGAGCAAGACCTATGATAATAGAGATCGCTCCATAAACTCAGCCTTACTCTCCAGGCCTCTCCCATATTTTCTCTTCTTATGCCTCCTTCTTGCATACGGGTGCTGAACCACTTTGCAAGTTCAGTTTCCTGCCTCAGCACCTAACTGAAAAAACAGTGGAGCTCTGTAGAGAAAAACAGAAAGTATCTGTGGCTGAGCAGATTTCTCCCTGGACTTGCACTACTTTAATGGATTGCACATGAATTCAGGGTATGTTTGTCCCATTCACGGACTGTGTCACTGGACACTAAATGCATATAATAGGTTTGGCCTACACAGGTATGTATCCCATCCAAAGGAAGGCATTTTGCACTGCAATATTTCCTGGCAAAGTTTAGGGTCTTACTGAATCCCCAAGCTGCACTATTCCAAAAGACAAAGGTGAATGAGAAGGCTCTATCTTGCCATCGTGTTTGCTCTTTATGAGACCTCCAATCCCTGTGTACCATGAGCAAGGAGCATCAACAGGACAGGTGGTGTACCATAACTCTTCCAGGTGATGAGCTGAGAGTTTGCCTGGGGGGCCCAAGCACTGTGCTTGATATTGCTCTGTGAGGATGCTAGCAAAGTGAGAGTCTCTGTTCTCCTGTTAGTCATTTCTGCCTGAGAGAGAACCTTTGCATCCTGTATTAGATGCACTTCTGGCAAAGAACAAGTGTTAATGTAAGGGGTGGAGGGGAAAGTATTATCTAATCATTAAAGCAGGGGGTGGCACACAGGGCTCCGGGGATCTGTTACCTGCTCAGTGACTCCTTCAGTGAGAATTTTGGGCAAGTTTGTTCCATGCCTCTGTTTTTTTCCTTAGCCATGAAATAAGAGTGACTGTTTGTTCAGCCAAGTGCCCAGCAAGGTGGTTCTGAGGGCCAGCTTTGAGTGATGTTTTTGCAGCATTTTTGACCTTTTGCAGAAAGGTATAGTGAAAGTGCCAATAACTGCAACCTATTCATTCTCCTCTGTGGCAGAGGCAGCAAAAAGGGTTCTTTCCTCATACATCAAGCTGATTTCCTCACAAACAGTTGCAGGAACGCCTAGAAAATGCCACTAGATCTTTAGGTTTAAAATTCCACCACTGTGAGGTACAGAAAGCTCTCAGRTCCCTAATAAGGAAACTGTCTCAACCCAAATCAGACTGGAATTGTCAGTGCTTTGCCTTTTTCTTTTCAGGCTGGTGACCTGTACTCCACGGGCCAAACATGTTTAAAGTCAGGTCTCCAAAGCATATAGTCCTTGAGGAAATCTTTGGACCATGAGACAAACCAAGGTCATGTCAGGGACATGTGCAAATCCATGCAGCCTGCCTGAGTGACAGCTCTTCTCAGCACTGCCTAACCACCTACTAACAGTGAATTGTTGATCCATACTGCTAAACTGCCATCAGTTGCAACTTAGTTTTTGGACGCAGTCTCTCTTTCAGTACATGATTCCTGTCAACTGCTTCTTACTATGGAGTGGGAYCTATTATATGTAAAGCAAAATATTTGCCATTTTCTGGCTGAAATCTTTCGTGGTTCAAAATAGGACACATCCTTCATCCTTGAGAGATATCCAGAATGACTTGGGAACTTGCAGTAGGCAAAGACAGACAGGATATTTAGCCACAAGCATGGAGTCAGCAGTGAGATCAGACAAAAACAGCCCCAAAAGAAGTCAGCCAGAGTATGGAGGACCTGGCTGCAGCCCTGTTGTTACTGTCAAGGAAAGCGTTCTGCCCTTTGCACTCTGACCCATGAGGATGTTAGTGAAACTGTCACACTGCTGGAAGGGTTGATAATCTTTGTATAACTTGAAAGATTTAATAACATTTGCCAAGAAAATTATTATTTTGAGGGTTTTTCCTCACATGTTCAGCTTCAGCAGCTCTGCTGTGTTTCAACACATGGATTTCTGTAGATGTTCTGTACCCACGTGTGTACAGACACTCCTCCCCCCCCCAACACTGACTAATCATAGGCTACAAGGAAAYTTAATTTAATCAATCCCTAGAAGCATCAAAAGCTGAAGCTCTTTTTCTCTCTGATTTCATTCCTAGGGTGTCCACAGCAGCAGAGCATTGTAGAAAAATCAGCATTCATGCTTTAGCCTTCAACAGTTACCCTGTGTGAATATCATGAATGCTGTTTCATCATCATGAAGACTAACCAAATGAAATAGAAAGGTCAAATACTAAAAAACAATTAAACGAGCGTTTCCATCTACTGAAAAAATCAATCAAGAATGAAATTTGGTTTTCCACTTCCAGTAACCTCAAACATATTAGAATGGGTATCTCTGAAGAGCTGAAAAGGCAAACTGTTCTCCTTCTATCCCGCCTCCCACAAAAAGCCTCCACTTTGGGAGCAATGGAGAAATGGTGGTTTTATTTCAGAAGTGCCWAGCACCAGCACCTCCCACTCAGTTCAGAACAGACTTCCTCATGCCTTTGAATTGCAAGGCCACTAACAGGTTTCCGCTTCCCCTTTTTTTGCAGACTTAAAGATTTCTCTCATTCTGTGAGATTGRCTGTACCTAGATGGCAAAAGGTCCTTGTGGTCCCAGATCCTCTCTCCGGCAGTAAAGAGAATAATAACAACAATGGTGGTTGCTTAGGAAGGGAATATAGGCAGCAGGGCATGTGTGGAGCGATCCTCATCTTCCCATTTTCAGCTACCAGGCCCCAAGCTTAGCGTATTTGGATTGTTGTGTTTACTAGTCCTGCCAGACCTTTCCTCCTCAAAGGCACATAAATCCCTTTGGAAACCTTTTGTCCTCTTTTGCTTCACCCAGGTCCTGTGGATGAGTTCCACAAYGGCATCATGCCCTGAGAGGAAACTGTTCTTCCTCTCATTTTTAAACCTGCTGCATGATGAGTTAGTTGGGTGCCTTGTCATTTTTGTACTGTGAAAAAAGATGAAACACAGATTCTGTTCCCCTCTTCCACCTGTCATGGTTTGATAGACCGTCTGCATTCACTTTTTTCCAAGCTGAAGAATGGGTTTTTTYCTCATGTGGAAGTGGTTCCGTATTTCCAATTACACCTTTGCCTTTCTCAATATGTTTCCTAATTGTACTATCATCTTTTTCAGACAGCGTACTTGTAGTGTAAGCAGTGTTTGTGTAGTGAGTCTACCTTGGTTTTACACAGAAGCATTAATGACAGCTTCTGTTTTGTTTTTTTAAACCTGTCCTAATAGTTCCTGATGTTCTTCTAGCTGTTTTGACTGCTGTTGAGGATTGAGCTGATTCTTGTAGAGAACTAACCAGAGACTCCAGCATCCCATCACTGAATGGCAAGAGCTAATGCACAGCCTATCAGAGTGCATGTATAGTGCGCATTATTCCCAGTGTGCATTACTTTCCTTTATTGATACTGAATTTCATCTACCATTTTATCATCTAGTTGCATAGTATTGCAAGTTCCTTTTGCAATAATTCATGGTCTGCTTTAGATTTGATTATTCTGAATGATTTGGTATCACCTGCAGACTTTGTCTTTTCATGTTTCATCTCCTTTTCCAAATCGTTTATGAATAGAAGTGTATACTTTCCAGTCCTTAATGATCCACCTTCAGAAATATTGATTTCTGCCACTGGAATTTTTCTTTTGAAAAAACATTACAGAATTCAGTAAGAATTGCCARTTTCTCTTTAAATTTCTTTGAAATGCTCTTCCATTGATTTAATGAAAACCCAAACTTCGATAAAATGTTTTTTGTTCTGTTTTATGAAGTATGAAAAATATTTTCAGTGGCAAAAATCATCAAGTAAAGTCACTTCTAAGCAACTGCACTATAATTTTTTGATGGTGAAGAGCTGTATGTGTGGAAGAGGTTGATATTGAATGAGTTCATTGGTGAATAAAAGTGGCTACATAGAAGTATAGATATTTTCCCTTTTTTTTTTTCATTTTCCCTTCTGTTGTTAGGGAAACTGCCAGAAATTGAGAACCAAAAAACTTTTCAGCTGTATGTTTATTTTCTTCATGTTTGAGGGACTTTTTTATATAGGTATTCCTTAGGACAGACTTAAGCTTGGGCTCCAAACAGTCAGACTTCTGTCACTAAGCTTAGTAGAAACAAGTAGTCCAGTTTTGCTAGGCTATTGAGCTTTGCTAGAACAGCTTTTTTAATTGCATAGTTCTGAGCACAAGCAACAAAATTTCAACCCAAATTCCAGCCTCCCAGGATCCCATGGATGGATGTTTGGATCAAAGGTTTTGGTGTGACTCATTTGGAATTGTTTGGTAAAACCTGATGGAGGCTCACATTCAGAAATAGGTATTTTCTTATGGATAAAATTGTTTGGAATTTCTTTTGCCCTCCTCTTGTCATAGCYAAGCTGTTCTGTGTGTCTAGCTTCTGGGTCCTACGTGCTCCTGAACCCATTGTTTCCCAGGAAACTGTTGTTGCTTGCTTGCTTGCTTGGTGCACACAAAGACTCATATCTCTTTTCTGGGGCCAAGGACAAAGAACTACAGAGTTCAGAGTCTCTAAACCCCAAAATCAGAGCGTAAAACTCCTTCATTATTTCATCATGGATAACTTAAGAGTAAATGAAGTGGTAAAGAGGCTTGTGGAACAGTCCTGAAAATCAGCGTAGGATTATCCAACATCTGCAAAATAACAAATGTCCTAGTGAACATTTTCTTGTGCTGGCTTACTCCTTCAGTTAACTCCTGTTTCTGTACCCTTGTTGCAATCAAAGCTTCAGTTCTGGCACAGTTCATGGTCTTCCCTGTGCTTGAGAATCAAGCTTTTCTTCCTTAAGTTCCTTTTTCCCTCTTATGTATCATCACTGATAAAATACAGATCTCCTTCCCACTTCAGTGACCCTGGGAAGAAACTCTGGGTTCTGGTGTCATTCAGACAGAAATTGGGTGATGATCRTAGTTAATGCCATCTCTCTTTCAAGTGTGTGCCAAGGTCACCTGTCTGCAGTGCACTGTAATAAACCTGCTTTGACAAGATTAAACCATATTCAGTCACTAGTACAAAACAGAGAGCACAGTTTGATACAGACATAGTCCATTCTGATGAGGCACCCAGGTTTAGAATTTAATTTTATAATTTACAGAATTAGCTCAAAGGACTGAAACTATAAAAATGATATGTCAGCATTCCCAGACTATTTAACAGCCACTATTGTGGTTTAAAATAGCTTATTTAAGTCTTTATTTCACTGTTATTCAAAYAGAGGAGCAATGCTAGTTATTATGCAAGTCTTACCATCTGAATAATCCAAATAAAACAGGAACCAGGCACAAACAGTAACCTCACCTCTCCTGAGGCTAATTATTTTGGTGTACTTAGTTATTCAAAAATACCAGGATTTTAGTATAACAGTTACATAGTAACTATGAAACATTAACTTTTTTATAAAATGCATAATAGTTAATAATGTGATAGTTATCACATATAATAGCGTGATAGTTAACGCTTAAGTCATAGCAGTCTYGCTGAGGTTAGGTGCAGTTTTTGCACTGAAAGCAATTTAGCTAGAATTTAACCCTGCAAGTTTAACATTGTAGTTGTYGTGTGTTGTCATTAGCACCTTGACTATGTCAACTGAGAATGAATCAATTGCTCATTAGTGCTTGCCAAACCTCAGAAGAGTTTTCATTGGAGTCATAGTTTCAAAGAAGCAAGCTTCAAAMTGAATCGGATTACCTTAAGCATATGAGTTCATCCATCAGAACAGTAATTCCACCATGGTGATTCTGCCTTGCCTCTAATCCTGTTTTCTATGCTGTAACTCAGCTAACTTCTTTGCAGTTATTTCTGATTTAATTTATTGTGGTATTGCATCCTGTTTCTTTATCCTGAGTGTGGGCAGAACTATTGTTTCTTATGGGAAACTTAACAAGGGAGGCTAGAGAAGTAGGCTGCATCTTCCCTTTTATCTAGAAACTTGTAAAATATTTCCTGTGATGCTTTGCCATTTCAGCTGCGCAGCTCTCTGGTAGCACCCAGCTCCTGTGCGGTCCAAAGACCTCCAAGTACTTCATAAAAGAAGTGTCAGGGATGATGACACTGCTGTTGGACTTTGATAAGACCCATCTGCAAAAGGCTTAGCTCTTGCATTGCAATAGCAGATGATGTCTTTACATGTGTGCCAACCTAGTGATGTGTCATTGGCCTTAAGACAAGGATATCAGCGCCATCTAGTTAGCTAGGGAGTTTGCTGCAAAATTGTTTTAAGTGAAGGTGACACTTCTGGCATTAGTTATGACAGCCGACCYTTCTTTAGATCATTGCACTCCTAATGGATCCCTTAACATAGATGGCACTGACACATGACAGAAGTCCTTAGGCATAAAGACACTCCACACAAGTCCATTGGATGTTACAGTCCACTGTCAGCTACAGTCAAATTCTGCAACTGCTGCTGGGGAGTCAGGACATTTCTGCAGGTGATGGAGAGAATATGTCACCAAACTAAGTAGTCTGCATGGTAGGTGTGGCTGGCAACTCTATCAARTGCACTCAGCCAGAGAAATCTGCCTTTCTGGATTGGAAGGGACAGCTGTGTCAGAGCACAGTTTTTCTTCCTTTTGTATCTCGGTGATGCAGCTAACTTTTCCAGTTACRCTGTGTTATCCCTTTCAGACAGCCCCAGTACAGACGTGAGTCTGAAAGAACGTACAGCTTGACTCCTTATGGCTCAATAATCATATGGCAGGTGTACGGCTGAAGGAGTGCTAGTGCATAGAGAGTAAGTTAGAAGATTGGCTTGGGGCATGACATTATTTTGTGCTCCCTTCAGAGCCCACCTCTAGCATTATTTGTATGAATGAAATTTAAAACTGGTTATGCTGGTGAAGACTTGCCATTTTCCCCATTGCACTGGTGCGAATCTTGAGTGTGGAGTTGTGCCTTCTTGCAGAGGGACTTCCTGACTTTTACTTCTGCATGCAATTAATTCAGAAAGCTTCTGACCTTGCCTTTAGAAGTTCWCCTTTAGTATTTCCTGCTGATCTGGTGCTCAGCAGGATGTGCTGATTTGATGGTGGCTCTTTAGTAATGGGGAGTGTCTCTTGCAGTGTTGCTCGAAAATGTTTCCAYGCTACAGAGTTACATTGCATCATATCAATCAGCACAATTAATCCTCTTGTTTTGGATTACACTGTAAAGGGGGATTAGGGATAGGAGAGTGATGGGGAGTTTTATGTGGCATCTCAAGAAGCTTTCTATTGACTGCCCACCTTGGTAAACATTTGCTATTAGCAGGGCTGGGGATTGCCTGTCATTGAAGCAAATCTTTGGATATCTAGCTGAAAATCATTGTCTACTTCAGTGAAAACATGAATATTAAAGATCCAAAGATCCTCTGCTGCATGTGTAACCGATGTAGTTATTCAATTAGATGAGATGTAAWATTCTTTCTGGATTAAGCGGGCAGTACTGTTGTGGATTGTACAAATCGAGGAGTGTTGTTTATACTGCTGCTTTCCTCAGACTATAGTCAAACCTCAGTAGGTATTTTAGGAATCCTGTTTGTGAATCTTAAATATTACTTGTGGCAAGAGTAAAAGAGTACTCTTTCAATAGCTGTCAGCTTTCAGTTTAACAGCACCGAGGAGAGATGAGTCCAGCTACTGAATCAAAGAAACTGCAGCAGGCTACAACAGTGATTGATTGAAATTCAAACTATCATTCACAAAGCATTCTTTAAATTTGAAGAATATGCGCACTACGCATGTATTTTCTCTTGGAAATACATGGGGATAGAGCATATCAGATTTCAGTCCTGTGCTTAGGTATTTCTGTTGCTGTGGAAAATAATGATTAAAGAGTAGTCTTTCTTCTTTTCCATGCTGCCAACCACATATTACCTCCCTCTTTTTCTGTGACATTAGCATTTGTGCAGTCTCACAGTGAGTTTTATCTGCCCATTGATCTAACTGAAAATGAGCCATGCAAAAAACATTTAGCTTTCCATCAGAGCAGCAAACTGACCCAATTCACTGCATGGCTAACCCTAGAGAAGTGAAAGGGTAGCTGCTGTTACTGACAGCTGGGAGAGAGATACGGCAGCCCATCTTGGTGCTGATATGGATTGTGTTAAATCAATTGTAAAGTTTCACCTGAGGTTCAAGGAGTTATTTGGGAATTACTGGAAAAATATAGGCCTCTTCCCTTGGCTGGGTTCCAGGCCGCAGAGATGTTACCCAGAGCCAAGGATCGCTGGAAATAGCTTTGCAGACCATTGTGAAAAAACACTTGATTTTGGCAGTTACTCCTTGCAAGTACCTGTAGTTGTTAGCCTTGCTTACAGTGAGGGACAGTGTGGACTGAATGGCTAACTCTCACCTGAAGAGGTTACTTTGGTTGATCACGTGTGGCCATAGTTAATGCAGACATGGGCTGGGAATAGATCTGTCAACCTATTTTTCTCTGAAATCATTTATTAAAACCATCATATTTTAACTAAGTATTTCTTTGCRTCTTGCTACACAGAGGAATGTTTTCAATAAACCTGGCATGTAGGAAGGTTCTTTTAATGTAAATATGTCTACTTCTGAAGTATTAATATACTGCTGCCATCATATATATGAGTAACACCTTCCACTGCATGTGTATAAATGGACTTGTGCGAGTAAAATATCCTTGTTTTCCAGGAAGGAAGAAGAAGATCTGGAAACTTTACAGAGTCTTCAGGAGAGTTTATTGTTGATTCTTTTAAACAGAAATTGTTTGAAGTTACATTGCAAAGAGTTGATGCAATATATGGCAGAGTCAAGTGCCTTTTGCATGCGGTGAGATGTMTATGAGCCTGCTGCTTGCAAGCCTGGGTAGGTGCTTTCACTGTAGCCACACATGAATTGTTTTTGCTGAAGYGCCTAATTTGGGTGCAGTTTCAGAAACCTCTGTATGGTAAGTGTGGAAAGTGAATGGGGTGATGCTTTCCAGAACAGTCTGAAAACAACATAGGTGGTTTATGCTGTGTTTCCACTTGTTCTAATAAATCTAGATTGAGTGCTAAGAAATAATGTAACTACCTGTCTACTCCTCAAGATTCTAAAGGCATTAGTGCATTTCTCTGAATGAAATATGTTCAAATCATATCACGTTACAATACATCACGTTGTAAAACAACATGACAGTGTGTCAGGATGTGACAAACAGCTGGTACAGTGCATTAAGAAATTTAAATGAAAATTAGTTTAGACCATTTTTCTTCCCATCAGCTGAAAGAACAAGGGCTTGGTCTGACATTTGTATATCAGTTAAGTAGCAAAGAGGAGCTAYACGTTTTTATCTCTCTCCAGTTTCCAGCAGGCAGTCTGTGCAGGTGGACATCTTTGACTCACTTAATTGACTGTAATGATGGCATTCTTTAAGAATATAGAATGCAATTTTGGGGGAAGGAAGCTGGGCAGTTATAATTAACCTTAACTACTTTTTGAGATGGATTTTAGTAGTTTCAAAGGAAGTATTCACATACACAAAGGAAATATTCAGATTATTCCACAGTYGCTCTGAGCTCACTGTCTTACTGAAGGTACATACATTTTCAGAAAAGTTTCTAACTTGCAACTTTTCCTCTTGTTTGATTTCCTTATGGACTTTTTGGGTTGAATGTTATTTTTGGTTATTTTTGGAGTAAATGGATTCAATTCCTTAAAAATGACTCTCCAGTATTATGGGGAGAATTTGATAAAATTCTCAAAAATTCATACACAAAGAGCAGAATTTGATTTGTAAAATCATGTATTCTAGAAATTAGACCAACCAATCCTAACATAGAAGACTGGGACAACTCCTATTAATATTATGATATGATGAAAACTGGCCATTTSCTGAAATTTGCTCCTTTGTTATCCAGAACTCATCTCTGTTTCTGAGTCGATGACTGCTAAGTTTCATTAATAAAGTCTTACAAAAAGCTTCAGGAAGGGCTTTAAAAAAGTCTAAGTCTATGGTGATGTTGGTTTGCAAGATTTTACTGACTTGATCCAGACTTGATTTGCCTTTCTTTATAGACTTTGTGCTGATATCCATTTTATGATCTCATCTAGATGTTTTATAATTCTGATTGTAACTGACTTTGAACTAAGTATCCATTTTTTCATTCAAAATCACTCTCTCATAAAAAAGAAAAAAACTCCTTAGCCAGTCTAGATGGTATTTAATTCACCATTTCAGCAGTTACTTGCAAGAGTGATATTACGTAAAATGATTTCAAAKGTTAATATTTACAAGCTTGGGGGGAAAGGAATGGAAAAAAGTAATTCTTTGAGAAACAGAAATTATGAAGCTAGTTTCAGAAGTTAYTGGAAAGAGGCAGGCAAACAACATGATTACATAAGCCGTGTTTCCTTAGGAAACCAGGCTGAAGAYACAAGGTCTCAAAACAGCTAGACATCTAGGAAACTTCTGCTTTGGTATGTAAGACTGTAGAAACTAGAGAATCTATTTTTACATCAAACATTTCAGAAGAACTCAAAGCTGCACAATTTCTTTTTTACATAAAATTTGCATATTTAATATTTAATGTGCTCTATTCCAAATGAAAAACATTTTTTTTAAATTATAATATCATGGTTCTTGGACCTTAGAGCTAGATATTAACTTCAGCTGATGTTTTCTGTCTCCTCCAGATGAAGAGAAGAAAGCAGATAGAAATGATAGATCATGCCRTCTTTCTTATCATTAATTTAAATGGTATCAAAATCTGGACAGGAGATCCTGAACTTTATACCAGTTTAGTGGATGGTCTGGTCAGTAAACTCAGTTCTAGGGAATTCCTTGAAGAAAAATTTCTCAAGAGGAGCTTTGCCAAACTCATAAAATAGTAATTGGGCGCATTATTAATGCTAGTGAAGGAGGTACTGATCACGGGAGCTGGGGCAGTCTGTCTTTCCGCCATGAATATGAAAAGTGGTGGTGTTAGTGACATTGCTGCTCCAGGAAAACTTGGAGAATTGAGATTACTGCATTTCAGTGTGTTCTTCAATAGACAGGCTCCATTTTTGTGGATAAACTTTCACCTGTACTTTCCCTCCTATGAGTGCAAATCTAGACTTGTTTATTTAACTACTGATTGCAAATTTTTGGTGTGTTGCTTCGTAGGCATRGAATTGTAACGGTAATTTAAGTTGGTGTTCAGTCCTTTGGAAAATGTATGTTCTTGTGTGCTCAGCAATGACCATTTCTTAGCGCTTGGAGAGCACTAGGAGCACTTTAACATGTTAGCCATAGAAGAAATACTCACTCACATATTGTGCTGTATCAAATACTTTTTGGAGATTATAAAAGACATTTTTCTAGCCACTGTGTGTTTTGCCTTAGTTGGTGTACAGGAGGCAGTGTGGCAGATCTGGGATGGGTCATACTAGAGAAGGACCAGGGAGTTCAGAGAATCCATGCTCCTTTTACAAGACCCTGTGAAAATTCCTCTTCCAGAACTCCAGGAGTACTTTGCAAATAGGGAGAGCAGTAGGGAAGGAGCATGACCATYACCTGCCTTCCTCGGATCGCATGTTCCTAGGCTTAGCACAATTAGGCACTCAATTCCATGGAATCTAYGTGAAATTCCTTAAACTGATTTTACATCCCTTCTCTCTGAGGAGCACAGTCAAGTTTCTGAAGCACATTTGCTTTTCACTGGGTTTTCTTCGAGGACTGCTACTGAACCAGGGACATGATCTCTGTAAAAGCTGGCACAACTGCTGCTGCAGGGAGGATACAGATAGTGGTTAGGAGGCATTTCCTCATGATCTAGGGACAGGGAGGTTGCACCGTCTGCTTCCTCTGAGACATTTTCAGAAGAAAGCTCAGTGAAACAACCCTTGCAGAGGTTTGGATGGTATTTGGAATGGATGGAGTGATTTGGCTGCAAGTTTGTAAAGGGTCTCTCTTTTTCTCTTTGTCGTTAGCAGTGCTGTCATGCTGAGCACTTCAGTCCCTGTTGAAGATAGTCCCTAAATGTCAAACATGAAAAGATACAGTCCTTTAATTAGCAGGGCCATTTTATTCTGTGGATGCTCCTTTAAAGCTTCCCTAGACCCTATAATTTCTGCTCTGATGGTCTGAGATTCTTTTATGTTCACTTTTAAATGTCTTTGTTTCTTTTGTAATGGATTAAATGAAGTTTTAACAAGGCTTATGGTGAGATTCCTCATCATTAAAATAACAAATGGTTGAAAAGCYGCCTTCTGTCTTGCAGAAATCTAACAGCATTAGTGGACCATAATCCAGCTGGTAACTGATTGCTGAACAACTGCAAAACCTTTCATACTTTGAGATGCTATCAGTACATAAAATATGTTTTCATGAAGTTTATTGAGCAGCTTATTAGAGGAGGGTAAGGCAATGGAGCTTCACAAATTCCATTTAGCATTCAAAAATATTTTATCTTAGGGTTTTTCAGATTTTTCAGATTTAATTGGGTCTCTTCTATCTGTTCTGGATACATCAAGGTAATATTTTTTTGTAAGATTTGCAGCATTTTCTAGTTCTAGCTTGTTTTTTTGGGGTTCTAACCAGATTTGAGAAACTACAGATTTGTATTTTCTCTAAGGACGGATCATCTTTTTCCTTTCATATTTTTAAGGTTCTTTTTTCATTAGAAGGATTGTCTGGTCTCTACATGGGGTTTTTGCAGACCACTAAAATGTTGCCAAAACTGTCACAGCTGTTTTGTCCTTATTTTACTGCTTCCCTTAAAATTGTTCCCTGTGGGTGCGCTCCATCCTAGCCGACTTGCCTAGGGACATGTTCTCCTTTCCAGCCGGAGGCCTTATTCTCCATTGCATTGCAGCTAGAATTTACTTGGCCCAAGGGGAAGGACTAGGCAGACTGCACATTCTTCCTTCTTCCCAGATACAGAAGAAAAAAAAAGACACAGTTGTAGGAAAAGCACACGTGCATCCTCCAGCAATTTCTGTCTGCCCTTATGGTTTCTTGGGCTTGTGGGCACCCAAGCACAAACTAAAGTGCCCTGAGGCAATACTTGTTTGAATCACAGATCAGCAAGGAAAAATGCTTCAACCCAGTGCATCTATCTAAGGGACAAGTCTGGCTCAGCTGGAACAGAGTGCTGGGAAACATGACCTTTGCTGTCTCTCTGTTTTTGACTGCCATAGTCTCTCCATCAGGGAGCTGGCTGGAAACAACTTTGTCYATCTGTCTGTCTGGATCTCTTGATTGTGAGAAACCCAGTCTGTGGAGCCTGTTTTAATCTATCCTTTTTTACATAAATCAAAGCCCTTCTTCACACTACCATTACAGCCTTATACAAATTTCTTTCCAGAGAATGCCAGCCTGTTCTCTAGTTTAATCTAGTTATCAAGCCTTTTGTAGTGTATTAGCAGCAGCATAAAGCATTTCTTGACACTACCTTTGCCTTCTGGATTCTGAGTGCTTAACAGCAAGTTTTATKGATTGTTGGCAATGAAAGTTATGAGCCCTCAGTTCATAGCCAAAGAGTGGCATCACGCAATTTCCTTCTGGAATTGCATTTTTCCTTTGCTTTCTGTGATGCTGATGCCTAAGTTGGGTCCTGCTTACACGCTTTGCAAGATGAAGGGAAAAGCAGCGAAGGGGAATTTTGTAACTGGTTTTAGTGCTGCCAGGATATGAAGCCTCGCATTTGGCTTACTGGATCCAGTAKAGCCGTGTGTATGGAGAAATTGCCAAGATTTTTCATCTTATGTCTCATTTATTTGTGCATCCTGAATACACACAGAAAAATACCCTATTATCGTGAGACTTTTACATTAGGAGTGTATGCATGTTTATTTTTTCCCAGGATTGCAAAATGTCTTCCCAGCTGGAATGTCAGGATGGTGGGACTATATAAAAATTTTCCAAATCTCTTTTGAGCCTCAGTTTCCTCAACTATAATTTTAGGGATCAGCAGTCCATCCYAGCTGCAGAAAGGAGGTCTGGTGTCTGAACTCAGTCTAAGGAAACTGGAAATCTAATGAAACTAAATACATTTTGCACTCTTCCTTAGACATGAAGAAAATCTCTATTAGAGCACTGTAAAATTCTGATAAAAATGCCCTTGAATTTTTCAGACTAGTTTTTAGTTTTTAGATAAGTAGTGACCTGTGCAGATGGTTAAAAATGTTYTCACTGCATTCTGGCTAGAAGATCCAGAGACATAAATTTGGRAGAATTCTGACAGTCCAGGACTTACATTTGAAGCAGTTTTGTGGATTTGATGTTAGAGACTACAAATGTCCTATTAAATGTTCATTGAAAGACTTCTTGAAAACCTGTTACTATTTTTACCCAGGACTTGCCTTTCTGCTATGGCAATGGTAGATCACAAAACTACATAAAATATATATACGTGGGTTTATCTGAAGGCTGAGGTGCTTTGCGAGAGCTCCCCATGTAAGCGAGCTCCAAGGTCACTGCAGTGCTGTTTTGGAATGCCTTTAAAAGCATGACTGGCACAGATCCTCTAAAATTAAAAGTCTGTACACAGATAAAATATGACAGCCCTGTCTACTGTGATTACTTCAGTTCTGCAGGGTCGTCATTCATTACCAGCCATTCCCTTTGACTTTCTGAGTCGTGCTCTCTGTGCATCCTCCCTGCTGCCTGCCCACCCTCAGGCAATCCTGGGAGAAGAAGGGTCTCTTTCAACCCCTTGCTCTTATCTCTCCCCACTTTTATTTCTCTTTCTGCCTTCCTAACTTCCCCAGAAAACAGATTTGACTTTTGCTTGTCTCTTTCCCTACATCTTGAAATGCAAAGAGGCTGAGYCAAGAGGGATAAGGTCTCTGAGAAGAGGGGGATTTTCATGTCTGCTCTTCAGCTCGTGGAAGGCTATGTAAGCTGTACAAGGCARGGAGAGGAAATCCCTTGTAGGTATTTGTATTGTTCAGGCATTAAGACTTGGAGTTCTTGCTGTACAGCTCTGTTCCTCTTCAGTTAGRTGTGAATTTAGTGTTAGCGAAAGGTACAGGATCTTCTATCTATGCATGGTACAGAACTGAGCTGTCAGAAGCAGCGCAGGTTTACTTCAGGTGTGTTACCATATGTGTAAACCAAATGGAAAGTAATCACCTGGAGAGAAGAAAGGGCAGTTTTTTAAAAGGAAATGTCCTTTTCCTTGGTTAAGGGCTCAGAAGCTCTGGCTTTTCTCTGCAGGATGTCTACTTGTATTTTGTGCTGGGGAGGAAGATGGGAGGAGATCTCAAGGATTTCTGAATTGTTCCCAGCCTGTGGCTGATCTGTTGTGCTACCTGCCATGTGCCCCCACTGCTGGGGTGCTTTTCCTGGAGGGTCAACAGCATGGAGGACAGAAATGCAAATATCTGAATATGAATCCTATATGAGTTGTGTCTGCAGGAATGCTATGGTACCTCCCAGGCCCTCTGTGCTTTTTAGCTCTCTCCTCTCTGATGGTACATCCCCATGATGGTGTTCTAAWGTCAAGGGGAAGTTGTTACTTCTGTGTCATTAAAGAAGCTTGGTTTCTTTTGYTGGAGGCCTGGGTGCCATCTGGCATCTGCTGTGCTATGGGTCTTTTGGCTGCACTTGAGTTCTGAGCAGCAGAAAGTGGTTGCGTGTCCAAAGAAAAGGAAAAGATTTGTATATCCTTCCTAAAATAATTACAAGCTGCTGGTGATCTCTGTGTTAAAAAGTAGGGTGCAGAAATTTAAAAGTCAAGAATGCAAGTAAATATTCATTTGCCACCTCATTACAATGCACGTAAGTATCCATTTGCCATCTCATTGCAAGACGGGAAAATAGAGGTCAAGGAATAAGRGAAAGGAAACTGAGGAATTTGTGTTTGGCATTAGCCAGTGTGGCAGGCAGTGCACATAGGAAAGGGGCCTCAAGTGTATCCAATCCTGACAAAGCACAATGAAGTCTGTGGCAGAAATGCTGGCTGACCTGCTTTTGGGAGGAAAGGGAGGGAGAAGRGAAGGGCAGAATCTAACAGCATCTCCCCCATGCTATCACCAGTCTCCTGGAAGCAAAGATAGTCTGGGTTCTGGCTGAAACGTGACAGCTGCCCTATCTGCAATAGCTGGCCTAAGGCTAGGCTTGTGGCAAGAGGAGGGAAAAAACACTGCTGGCCAATTAAATGGAAGCGTGCTTGTAGATTAAATTTAGAAACTGTACATGGGGTTGTAGAAATTACACTGGCAAAGAAAGGGACCTGCTAGAGCACTGGATCTTTCTGTCCTCCATTTCTTACCTCAGTGTGCACAAACACCTTTCAGAGACCCAAGCACTTATCAGCTATCTGGGAATTTGCAGCTTTCAAGAAATGCTCTCTGACGTGTACGCTATGAAAGGAGAGTCGTGCTGAGCTCTGCTGTGATCCTGCCAACTGTGCCCGTCCCCTCCTCAACATGGCGAGTAGCTATAATGTACTTTTTGACCACTTCCCAGGCTGCAATTGGATTTGGAGACAGCTGATGCTTTAGCAGCTGGCTGGGAGTCACATTCCTCTCTCCAGCGCTTTTTGAAAGTCTCCTTACGGTAGGTGACATGTCAGCCACTGGATCGGGTGAAGAAATGATCAGTCAAGCTCACTAGTGCTAGGTCAAATCCAAGTGTTTTGGTAGGTACTAGAATATAGGAAAATGAGCGGGTGGTATATTAATCTCTACCTGAGGAGTCAGATCTTAATTGTACAATTCTGCAATGAAGGAAGGTGAAGCTGGTAGAAATCAGAAAAAGACTGCGAGTATAGAGGTACAGATTGATCCTGCCCTRTACATCAAGGCTTCTTGGTTTCTGTATGTGGCATCCTGTCATTCCATGAGTTCAGAGAGCTTGCAAAGAGGAAGGGATGTGATTCTCATCTCTACTACCTGCCCACCTGCTCCATGTCTCAGACAGTTTGCCAGAACCATTTGTCTACCTGAGAAAGTTGTTGGGGAAGGAGTGTGCTCTAGATGCTTGTCACTCAGGACAGTGGTAACAACCTGGGCATCTCTCACTATTATGGATCATGTAAAATGTTTTAAATTTGTCAAATACCCCCCAAATCTTCACACGTTCTGGCTGGAATAATAAGAGCATTTATAAAGGCATCATTCTTCATTTGGCGCTTCCTTTTGCACCAAATTCACCTCGTGTTTAATGCCATTTCTGGGAACCGATGAGGGATTATTACAGCAATGAGGATATTGCACAAAGAGCCTTTGCGCTGTTGGGAGTTATTAGTGCCTGCAGTATAAGGGGGGCTGTCCCAAAGTGGGTGGAACACACACCTGTGAACTTCCGAGTGGGTATATCTGGGGCTTAGCATAATAGAAATGCTTAATAATAGCATTAGTGACTCAGGAACATAATTTCAAGCCTACTTCTGGATGCTGCTGCTGTAATTGAGCATGCTCATTATTTGTAGGCTTCCAAATTAAGCATTCATTTATTCTATGTTTGGAATAAATGGAATCAACAACATGCCTTTTGGTGAAAGAGCCACAGATGCAAACAGAAGCATTCGCAGCTTTCAAGTCTTATGTTTGTTTATGTCAGTGAATGTGGACTGTTAAAACAACTTCCACCGCTGATTATTTTCAATTAAAGATTCAGGGATTTTAAGAGGAAACTGTCATAATACTGTGATCAGGGATATTACAGCCTCTGAATGCAAATTAGTTACCAAATTTTAAAACACCAGATTTACAGGATCTGTTTCAAATTAATTGCCAACTGGCTGTTAGCACCTCCAGCTCTTGAAGTTTGCCTCCACTGCTGGTGGAAAGGGTACTAGCGAGTTTGCCTAAGCTGTTGGGCTGTACCCGGTAGTTTGCCTGGKAGGAGAAGGGGATGTGAATGAGTTTCTGAAGTGTCTTCCAAATACCTTTTTCACCAGAATCTTCCCAGTACAAATGCTAGACGCAAACCCAAATCCTTGCCCAGCTCACTTGGCCATCTCTCTATCCAGTGATCACTTCTGAGCATCAGGCTGCCCTGGCATCATGCACTGGTAGTCAGGCATGGGGAAGACAGGAAGCGGTGTTCAGATTATATGAATTTGTTCCAGGCAGGATTGAAGGTATATTCTTAAAAAAGTATGGTGGTTTGGGATTGAAATAGGAAAGATTGATGGTATTTAGGACTGAGGCAAAATGACATAGTAGGATGCAGATAAAATTTACATTTTGCCTATTTGTACTAGACAATACTTACTTTTTGCTTCTGTAAGCATTTATATTCATATGAATAAGAAAGAGAAAATACGATCTTCAACATTCCTTTAAGACGTAAGCATCTCTTCTTAGATTTTTGTCTAATATGCAGCCAGCAGAGAGAAATCATTTTTCCTTCTTCTTTACTGTTAGATCCCAAGCTGCAGAAACTTCAGATGTTTAACAGATTGTGCATCTCTTTTTAAGGCAGTAGAGCAGAGCCATTTATTCCCACAAAAAAGTCATAGTAAAATTTGGCAAATAATGTTTTTATTCCTGATAAACATTATTTATTATTGTTTCTTAGGGAAATCAAATTCATTTGCCTGCTTAATGATATCTTTAGTAAATCTGAATAAAAGAAACTTGAGCAAGATCTCCCGTGGCTCCAACAGATTTATACTTTCTTGTGTCACAGTTGTGGAATACAGGCATGAAGTTGGTAAGGAATTTTTTACCTTTCTTTTTCTCCGAGATAAAAGTGTATGGAGTGGATAATGTTTATTGACACATCCTGCTGCTTAAACTTGTGTCATTTTAAAGGCTGTCAGGAATAGCCCTTGGTAAATATAGAGTGTTCATATATAATCTTAGGTACAATATGCAGAAAATATGGAGAAGGGATGAGTTGTGAATCCTTTAGTATCAGAGCTTAGACGAGAACAGAATTTGAATCTCGTATAACAGTTACGTCTAATTCAAAGGAATGAGTAAGTTCCATTAGTGCAGTGCCCATGCTGAAGAATGCAATAGATGCAAGCCAGTAAGATATTGCCAACAAAAGAAAGGAGTGGTATGTAAGCRTGTTGAGTATTTAGGTGTTTTCCTGTACTAAGGGAGATTTTAAGTAATAAGAAAGTTACATATCAAATACGGCATATCAAATCGTTTTGCAAATCCTGGCTGGCTGTTGTGTCAGGCTTGAAACATATTCTGTGGACAGCCTCTGAGTCAGGCTTTCATTGCTTAAACTGGAGCCTGCAGCAAAGGGAAAACTTTGGCTATCACCTGTTGCAATGTTGAATGATAAGCCTTAACATGAACAGCTTTGCAAGAACCTGCTTCATCTCTTTGCATTGGGCTACTTAGCACTCCGACAGTATGAAATAAGTACATGTGAGCAAGCTTCTATTATTTAATGTATTCTTGTTTGGTGCTTAAATTGTATAGTGGTAGGGAAAAAATAGGAGCTGCAAAGGAATAGCAAACAGCTAAAAAGAAGCTGCTTTGCCACCTTCTAGGTGGTGTCACCTAATAAGGCAGCCCAGCTTCCCGTGTGTTTTACATGGGAAGTAGGAGCTGTGGGACAAAAGACAGAGCTATGCATGGGTTTAGCACTAGCCCATTTAGGTGGAATCAAAGGCAAAACAGAAAAATGCTGTCTTTTGGCATTGTCCACCACAGCTCTGCTGTAGATCTTAGCTTCTCTTCATTGTAAACAGCAATAGATTAATTTCTCCAGCTGTATACATTGTAGAGCAATACCAGTAGCTTTATGTTCAGGTTTAGTGTGGTAATCAGTCTTTTAGAGGATGATCAGCAATTAAGAGCATGCAGTATTTGAAGACAGGTGCCCTACTATGACCTACAGTAGGGTAGTTGTGACATTAGCAAAATGTTGTTAAAATGCTTAATTCTTAATCTGAAAGTTAGGAAGGGCATTATGCTATCTAGCCATTAACATTGTCCTCATTGAGACAAAGTGTTTTTACCAGACAGAAATGATTAAGGCTTCTTGTCTTTTAAAAAAGATGAGAAAAGTAAACATTTTGCAAAGATGAATGAGTATAAATTATGCCAGGAGCAATGTTTAGACTCCAACTTTGCCCTGTGTTAATTTTTTCATGTGACACAGCTATGAAGATGTGCAACTACATTGGAGCAGCGTAAGCAATAAGCATAGAAAGCATCATTTTGCATTTGGTTGAAATCAGTGGTAAATTTTGATTCAGCTATAATTGTCATTCTTTCATGTTTGCTCTCTGCAAATGTTTTGGTGCTCAAGCTTTAGTAATGCAATAACATCCAGAAAGCAAATATTTATCTAAAACAGTCACCAAAATCAAATTCTGAAATGCATAGTCATTTTTGGGATTGTCAGTTGCATTGTTTTGGCCATTGCAATCCAAAATACATGCTGGAAGTCCCAGGGAATCATACAACATTTATATAAATTACAGCATAAATGAGGAATTATGATACAGCATAAATGAGAAATTGTGAAAAATTGATTGCAATATATGTAATTCCATTAATTTAGCAACCAAGATTATTTGCTGCCAACAGGCACAAACAGATGCGTCAAAGTGTCATACTGGAGGGCCACCAAGGGGAAATGTTCAAGGAAGGTTGTTTTTAGGATGTCTTAAAGCTAGTTCAGATACTGACTATACGACCCTGTTCAGTGGCTGGTGAAATCAAAAGGTAAAATGTTACAGAACAATGCAGCTCTTCATCCTTAAATAGATTTTTTCATTCCAAGAAGGCCTATGTTCATCTGTTCTCACCAGATATAAAATATAGGCTATAGCTTATCATCCACAGCTTTTGCAGTGAGCTTCTAGCTTCTGAATAAGACCGTATTTGAGAAAGGCAACTATTCCTTAACTAAATCAGAATAACTGTTGTTCCCCCTCCCCCCCCCCTTTTTTTAGAAAAGGAATGGATGGCTTTTGGATCATGCTCCAAAAATTTAAGAGCTCTTCTCTTTTGCATGTGTGAAGTCTGTGGTGTATGTTATCTGTCTGGGAAAAGTGGAGGTCAGTAGGATCCATATTGCAACCATGAGACATGCTCAGCTTAGTCAAAACAATGTTTTCAGGATAACTTAATAAAATAATGTATTTTCCTTTCTTTGGGGAAGCTTTGAAAGAAACCTTTCAGTGTTGTTCTCTAAGTGATAAAGTACAGTCACTGTATAAGAAATGTGTGGTAGAAAAGTGTAAGGAGGAGAAAACTCGACAATCCATGATTTAGAAATGATGTCATCTTACTCATTCTGCAGCTGTCATTCATAGCAGGATGTTAAATTGCTGCATATTGAAAGTATAGGCAAAGAGAGGACATTATGACCAAAAAGAGGTCTTGCTCACAAGCCTGTGTGTGTGCATTCCCTGGGCTATAGGTGCAGCTGGATTGCTGCCTGAGTGAAGGGTCAGTGTGCTGTGGCAATATTTGCACATGTAGAAGAGCAGACAGATGTTTTGTGTCCCTCGCTATGTGAAAAGCACTCCTGCAAATTCTAATCATGTYGCAGGCAAAATTATCCTTGCTCATGAGCTTTCCCTGCTTTATCTTCCCAGTGAGAAAGATTTTGAGGTCAGATGGTTGCTTAAAATTAAGCAGGAGGCAATGCAAGGAGTAGACTAGGGAAAGGTATATAAAGCATGGGTTTGGAGTAACTTGAGGCTTTTCATTAAAGCATGCAAATATTTGGTACATTAGCTTTCAGTCTAGATTGTCAGCTACGGCAGTTGCATGTTATTTGTATTGCAATAGCAATTAGCAGCTCCAAACAAGGGTTAGCTGCCCAAGGTGTTATGCACCTGGTAACAAAAGCTTTCCTGTTCTGAGGAACTTAGGGTACTTTTAACCCAGCGGATTCAGATGTAGCCATGTTTCTCTGCCTGATGTTTGACCTGCTCAGGTGTAAGCCATCTCTAACCATGAACATGGCTAGATTCATGTGCATAGGGTGATATCCACGTTAGTGTCTGCATTTGGGAGTCTGACCATCTAAGCTCAGGCCCATTGCTACGCTAATGTAGCTATTCAGCTTTTATCTCAGAGCTGGCTCACATCTGGCAGGATAGGTACATCCACAGCAGGGTTTAYGTCTGCCTGCACCCGTCACAGAATTGTCTTTGGGAAGGTTTCCCATTCAGCTTAGTTTTCAGGGATAAGAGACAGAAAAATGTTCATGTTAAAAGTGTTTCTTAATTAACTACATTTGAGTAAATAATTCACAGTGAATAATTAACTGATGAATTTAGCCTGCCTCTTTTTCTTTCTTATTCTTTTTTTTCTCTGCACAAAAATGTCCTTGAACTGATTGGAGGTTTCTTAACTTGCCTTGCTACAGGAATGTGTCTGATGTTTTATCTGCCATTTTTACTGGGTTGCTTGAAATGGGTCTGTTCCCTGTTTGGTTTAGTGCAACTTTTAAAGCAGGAGTTGAAGATTAGAAATAGTGCTCTCTGCAGGGCAATTTAAGGACCCATGCTAGGGGGAAAAGCACTAAGGAATTTAAAAGATTTAAACATTTTTATTTTATGAGTAAAACCCTCCTCAAGGTGCTAATTTTCTGTTCATATAATGGACGATGGTATATCCTTTGGTAAGTCTTTTCGTCTGGACTTGTCTTACAAGAAGCTGATTACAATGTCRTACCAGAGTTGGGCATTTTGCAATATGTAAAATGGCTGTATTCCAAGCCTGAAATTTATTCTTCTTGATCTTCACAGGCCTTTTTCTGTCTGACATCTCCCGGCAGAATCAAGCCCACTGCTAAACAAAGAGCCTCACCCTGAGCAGAGGCAATGTCATTAGTCAATCCAAGATTGCCCTGCAGGACGGTGCTGCCACAGAAGCCGGGTGCTGAGAGGACAGCGAGCCGAGTCTCGCAGGTTATTCYGCCCACGGGAAGGGGGCTTGCCTTTTAGTTGGGAAATCGTCACTTTGAGGATTAGCTACTTGCTGCTGGCTCAACCMATCTGTCTTTCTGGTGCTGCTTTTACAGCGGCGTCATCCAAATGTAGCAACACCTCTTGTTTGCTTGAAGACAGCTGCGGCATATATACCTCCTGCCTTAATTAGCATAACATTTTGCATAAATCTCTTTTGGGCATATCACTGTGAACGGGCCCAGGAGCATAACCAAGTTGACTGACATTTTTGTACTGACTTAATTGACACTGTGATTTCACTTGCCCTCAYGGGAGGGAGGGAAGAAAAAGGGGCAGAAAGTCTGCAGGTCTAGCAGTGTTTCAGGGTTGGTGTGAAAATGGGGCAGGGGGCAGTAAGAGTTGGGAGACTGAGGTGTCCGGGTTCAGGCTGCGGGAAGGTGGCGAGGAACGATTCCTCCGGCTGCCGGCTGCACAGCTAAAAGAGGCTTGTTACTTCCTGATGAGAAACATTTTCACGCCTTGCGACAGGGCTGCAGGCAGTACTCAGATGGAGATGTAATCCTGGCTCCAGCCTTCTCTCACTTGGCTGAGCTCTTACAGTTCCAGCCTCAGAACAATATGGGGAAAAAAATACCTCAAGCCTAAGCGCTCCTGGTTGAATTAGCATAATGTGAGGATAAAATGAAGCAGGGCATTTGCAGCTGCTTTGCACACTCTAGCTGGGGCAGGGTATTTTAACATGCTGCAGGAAATATTAGCCTTGTAGCATCCTGCAGCTACTAAGAGAAAAGGCTCAGCTAGATCAGTTAATGAACATTGTTTCTCACACAGGAAAACCAACAGAGAACAGCATATGGACTCTGTGACAAGAGCAACGGTAGGGTGCAGGACTCCACTGACTTGATAGTTTTCCTTACATCCTACTTAGCCATAAAAGTCTAATAAAGAAGWAAGAGGCCATTATATTAATGGCATTATGGGGATTGCAGCATGATCTCTAGGACCCATGGGGATTTCTCTGATGTCCAGAATAAATGCTCTTCTATTCTAATGGCCATAAATGACCTCTCTCCAAACCTGCTATTGATGAAATAGCTTTAATGTTTCAACATCARTGCTCTAAGCTTTGCTGAACAGTGACATTAATCTGATATTGTATAGCAGAAGGGGAAGAACAGCCAAAAAAATACTTTGGAACTTACAAAGTTATGCAGCCTTCTAGCCTAACAACAGCCTTCATGCTGTTTTCCCACCAAGTGGAAACAAGTCCTGGCATAGAAATGACAGATAAATTTCTCCTTAAAACCTCATGGAAGAAAATCACAGGTGATTTGAAAATGCTCATAATTTCAAATGATACAGTGTAAACATAGGAAGCTGTTTGAAATGTTTGAATGTACCATGCTCTTGTGTTTGCTTCTGTCAAGCTACAATCTATTTTCTTTTCCTAGCAAACATTTTTGATTACTTAGCATATCTTAATTAATATGCAAACACAGACATGGGTTCTCACAGCATAAAAACAGAGGCATTGGCTGATTTATGATTTTAATCAGGTTAGCCTTAGCTGATATGCAGTAAGAAATAATTAGCTAGCTGTTTGTACATAGAATTGCATTGTAACCAACCTGTAGGAGACAGCTTTTCCTGACACTTTAATCCCTTGCTGGCCTTTTCTTAGCTTGCCTCCTGGTCTCAAGATAGGAATGTGCAATAATTTTCCACCTCTGAGATCATTGCTCTCTATTCTTAACTAAGGGTAGGCAGGAAATTTGCAGGCCTTAAGAAGCCTATCGGTATACAATTGGCCAGAACACTGAAATAAAAGTTTTACTAGTAGTTACAGTGGTCAGAAGACATTTTCCAGGAAAGTCTGATTCCAGGCACTTAATAGCAGCTCTTGTTCCCTGCCTCRCTGTTTCTGCCAATTCCATTGCCTTTAAAATGCATCTCCAAATTTAGTAAGCATGCCCCAGGGCTCAGAGAAAGTGTCAGCGTAGATCAGACAGTTGTGACATGTTTGTATTGACTGGTCTGAACTGGACCCCAGCTTTTCTGAAGCTGGAGCACAGGTCTAAGGTCCCCCCAGAAAAAGAAGTATTGCAATTGCAGAGAGAAACTGTTACTGCCCCTCCTCCCCTCCCCTCATTTGGTCGTAGCAAAATACCAGTAGTGCCAGTATTTCTAAGCTGCAGAACCCAGCTGGGTTGTAATCAATCACACTGCTACATTCCTCCTGTGAAGACAGGTTTGGTCTGCAAAGTTCTCAGTTAAATGAGTAGCTGAATGTGGATTATGTGGATCTGCCACTGCCTCTATAGATACTGGACATTTCATACCATGTTCTATCATGCATGAGTGTAAAGGCTGCATATCATGTTGCTGTTACTCACTGCCTTTATGCTAACATAGGAAGCTGCAGTTTTGCAGAGTACCTAAATTTGTGTTGAATGCTCAGAATTAAATCAACTTTCCTTAACCCTTTTTGAATATTATAAGTCCCTCCTTTCATTAAAGACCAAACAGATAACATGGTTTCTAATATTTCTTCTCTGCAAACCAATTGATGTATTTGGCACTGGGCAACTGATATCAAAACATTTGTATGAATATAAGTTACCAAAAGTCTGTCTAGACTAGATAATTGCTTCCTCTTTTAGCTTGATTTCACTGGTTGCCAGGTTGGGTAACATTTTAACTTTGGATTCTGGAGGCACAATCACTTCCCAGGCCCTTGTAAAGAAGAGTCATCTGGCACGTTGACTTGACAAGATGGTGTTAATAAGTGTCTTCTGCCTGTGAATCTGGTCACGCTGAGGTCAGTGTTGATGTATTTGCATTAATCCTGTTTCTGTCCATACATCTTAATTCACCCTGAGAGCACTGTTAAGTTCTTTTGTTAATCGTTTTCTCCCTGTCTCCCCCTGTGAAGCGAAGTTCATTCTGTGAACAATGTTGATGCAGCCAGGTTAATAACTATTGATGTCGCCATGTTAATAACCATCTTGCTGCCCATGAAGCTGAGCCTCCCCTTGATGAGGTGGTGGACATGACCCACTTAATCATTACACCTGCCTGTCCATGGATCTTGGTTCCCCCTGTGAAATTTTAATCATTCTGACTAGCTAATCACGATAATTTCTCATTGTCCAAGGCTGTGAGTTCACCCTATGAACAGCTCCAGTGTCCTTGTTAATCACTGTAATCTCTACTGCTCATGAACTGCAAAACAAAGTGATGTCTACACTGATGACTTCAACACCTCGCTGTCTACGGGCTGGAAGAGCTCCCAGTGCATTGCAGGGGATGCCCAGGGCATTTTATTCTCCTTCTGCCCCCAATTCTGGGGCCACTGAAGAACAATTCCTTCAGCAGTGAAGCTTTCCTGGCAGCAGTCTACACGCAGCCAGTTGCGTGCAACCTCTCTGAAGTGGCATGTTGAATAACAGTGTTTGCCTGCAGAGTAGCTCAGCTCTATTGGTTGCACGGTGCTTTCTTGAAAGGTGAATTCAGAGCGTGGAGATAAGCATTAACTCGATGAGACATTTCGGTCAATTCTGCTGAAATGTACCACTGTGCTGAGTTGGTCTGATATGACTGTAAAACTAAATACGTGTTGATGTGGTGCTACACGCTGTTGCCTTATGTTGATTCCAGCATGGGGCCCAGTGCTCTTAATGAACACTTACAGCTGTTAATGCCTCAGTCTATAACATCCTGAATCATTGTGGGAACCTAATGGGCAATGAGAGTGAAGATCAATCACAGTTTGAGGGAACTGTAAGATCCCACCACTTGTTCCCCAAGCCTGGAGCGTGTGGTCCTGTTCAAAGCTTGAAAGAGACGTATAAGGAAGTTTGTTGAAACCACACAAATTCCAGTCATTTTGCAAACTTAAGCCTGTGTCTTTAATAAAGACACACGAATCACACTAAAGGCAGGGAGCAGCATGTAATATTTGAAAAAAAAAAGCTTGGCTCATTCTAAGCAGTTTTTTCCCGGGTGCTTTGCACTGCTCTTCCCAGGAATGCTCAAGGTGCTAGTTCTGGTTCTCTGAAAACCAAGCTTGGTAGCTACCATCAGCTGCATTTAAAATTGCACAAGCAGCTTCAAAAGAAGCTGTAGAGCTGCTGAAAGCAGCTTGGTGAGGCAAAAAAGGAGAAATAAGTGTGGCATGAAGTCTAAAGGGAGCTACTTCCATCTTGAGAGAGCTGCAGTCAGTATCACCAGCCATCCTTTGGGGGCAGTAGGTAGAGATCATCTCTCCTGCTGAATCCTAAGTGACTGCTTTTTTTCAGAGACTTTTGATTGGGCAGCTTGCTGCAATCTTATTTAATGACACAGTAAACTTGTTAAGATTTTGTTTGGTTTTGTTTTTGTTTGTTTTTTATTTCCCTCCCTCTCATCCTCGGATTGGTTTGGGAGTTTGGATTAATAAACAGAGAAGCAGTTAGTTTGATTAAAAGTGGCATATGTTCTGCTGTGGCGGAGGCAGACTCAGGGGTGTTTCATGCCTGCATTTTGAGAATAAGAAACCACTTTCACTCTTGGGCACAATGGTAAATAATTTTCCAGCTAAATGCCAAAAGTACTTTCATGCAGATGATTTTATGCTTCATAAAAATCCAAGGGAGGGGAAGACTGGTGTCCTGGAAAATCAAAAAAAAAAAAAAAAAAACTTGGGGAAGGGGAGATTTCTACTTCTGTGAAACTATTTAGCATAAAAAATGCACACTATGAAAAGGTGAAACTCAATGCTGCAGAAATGCTGAATTAAAGAGACAGCAGTCAACAATTAGAAAGACTGAGCTTGAAAACAGGGTAAGATTTATGATGGTATTTCCCATAGGTCTAACTGGAGGAGTGTGGAAAATCAGTACTGCTGCTCTGGTAAAGTGCAAGAGATGAAGCAAGCAGAGGTATACTTTGATTTGTTCATTTTAGACTACACACTGTTTGGCAGCCTGGTCGAGCAGGTTAGAGCCGGTGCTGAGAAGGCAGAACTTCTGGCTGTCTTCTTCCTTCTGCCAGGGACTTCTTGGGTAATCAGAAATGACAGCCCTCCTGTGCCTGAGCTTCCTCATCTTCAAAGGGAGAGAAGTAAACATTGCAATTTTTCATTATTGTTTGTAAACGTCTCATTGGCAAATGCAAAGTGTTTTTAGGACTTCGCTTCTGGGACGCACTGAGCACACACCTCCCAGGCTTTTCATTTGATGAATAGCCCCAGCACTGAACCAACCTAGACTAAGTTTTCTGAATAACTCCATTTGTACAAACTTTCTCTCTAATATATATGCTCTGCACAGTTAAGGAAGTAACGTTTTTTAAAGGAGTTCAGGAACCTAAATGCCATTTCTAAAGATAACTTCAGCCATGTCTGCTCTGCAGTAAAGCCCAGGACTAGGAGCAGGCCAGCTGTTTGTTTTCAGTCTTGAAGTGCAAGCTTGTAAAAATTTTTTAACCAGGCCAAGAAACTTTCACCAAGCCCAGATCAGAGCATGCTGACATGTAATTCATTCTAAGGAGAGTGACAAAATTACTTAGCTTGAGAAACATAAAAGCTGGAAAAAACCCAAGGCAACAGGATTTGGAAATATGAACTCTCAGAGCTTCTCTCTTAAGTGTAGCTGTATGAGAAATATTTAGGTTTGTAGTTTGTTTTAATCTGGAGAACCCTCTCAGCTTCAGATGGACATCCACTGCAAACAGATTGGTATCATCATTGAAATAAGAGATAATGTGATCCTATTTATGCCATTAGGAGATATTATATGACATGAACAACAGTCACTCATTGTCATATATATTGCAGTTATTATCTCTTGCAGTTGTGTGTATTTATATCACACACCCTACCAGTAAAGGCAGTGAAAGCCCACCGTAAGTTTAAGGCTATTTGTTTTTTGTTTTGTTTTAGTCACAACAGGTCTGTGTGTTCATGCATGTGACAGTCGTGGCATGTTATAGTCAGGCTTGGCATTTATCCGTGCTCTTCTGATTGGGCATCAGGATTTGTTTCTACTTTGTAACCTTGTCCTGGTGGTTACAGTTACCACCTCCTGGGAAATCGGTGTGCAGTGGATTATCCTCACTGATGAAGAAGTGTGGTGGGATGATTACAAGCTGAATGAGAGCAGAGGGCCATGGGACCTCCTCACTTGGCTATCCACTGCGTGACTGCATCTGTGATACACATGTTCCCTTCCAGTCCCCTTCCCACAGGCAGGGGCAGACAAAAGGCAGAATGGAAAACAGGGCTTTATCGAAATGAAACAATTAGCCTGAGACTATGAAATCAAAAGCAAGGCCAAGGACAGAACCAAGGTCTGTGACCATCAGTGACAATGCACTTGGCYGTGCTCATCTTAATTGGTAAATTACATTATTGTAAAGCAGTGACGGTATCCACTCGTGTGCAAACTGCAGGATGATCTGAGCCATGAATAGGACAGTCGCTGGGGGAGCTGGGATTGTAGTGGGACTCCACTGTATTATGGATCTTGTGCCTTCAGATTTTATCTCTGATAAATGCCAGCTGATGGAGACAGCAGGAGCGGAGGAGTTCTAGGGATTTCAGTCCTCCTGCGTTCACCACATGAGACACGTGACAGGATGGTGACTGCGAGAGGAGATTTCCTCTTCTGTGACATTAATTATAGGTGGGTCTTCTCCTGTTATGTACACCATGCATGACGGTAGGTGTATGCAGTTCCCGGTACTGAACGTACTGAACATGCATTAACATTAACTGGTTCTGTGAGGTTTTGCTAGCAGAGGTTACAGCAAGATCCTTTAGTGTGATAATTCAGGTGTAAGAATTTCTGCTACCCTGATGGGGCTGACTTGTGAAATCTATTGAGCCATGTGGTTCTGGCTCTATTCCTGGACTCCTCAAGGTACATAGTCTTTTTAGTTTTTTTGGTCAAAATAAGTGGTTACTTGTTATCAACAGTTTGGACTTGCCAATTATCAGCATTTTGCACCTGCAGATAGTTCTGCCTACGCAACACTTGTATGTTGAATATCTAATGCTCATGGTTTACATGAAAAGGCCGAGCACTATACTTAATCCAGTCCCTCCAATTTCCTGCAGCTGAAACTTTGAACTAGCTCAAAATCAAGGGGTAAAATAAAACGGGAGATCTTCTGAACTTAAGAGATTGGAAGAATTTTCGCTAGGTATAACAGCTTCCCGATGCTGCTTCTGGATTTAGTTCCAAAATACACTCTTCCTATCCCTGCTTAATACAAAGACTTTCCAAGTTATTAAATTTTGTGCCTTAGTTTCCCCTTGTCCTGCTCCCTGACAACTCTGCAGTTGGGCTGTCACTGGGCCCTGACATCTCGTAACTCCTTCCTGTGAGTTTGCACCGTCCGTGCAGTCCCCGACCCATCCGCACGGTTCTCTAGGCCATCCCAGCTGCACGTTTCAGGCAGGCTCCCACACCATTAAAAATGTGCTTCTCTGCCTTCCAGAGCCTGAGGGGCTAGGAAGATGAGGAAAATATCATTTTCACGGGTCTGCTTCTGTCTGTTTTCCAGTCTTAGACMTCTTTGGGGGAGGGGGAGACATTTACAAAATAAAATTATGGGAAAATGCAATCAACTAAATTACATGTACCAAATATGTGTAGGGGTTTGATGCAAATGAAAATGAGTGTTTTGGGAAAACTACAGATTTTATTTTGATTTTATATGAAACCCCTCATAGTCAGTGGAAATGTTTGGATTTGCACTGTCCTGTGCTAAATTACTTCAGAAGAAAATATCATTTCCACTTTTTTTTTTTTAATTCTGAAACACACTGAGCCAAATTATCTGTTGGGATTTTGAATGGTGTTTTCCAGGTGAAAATCTGGCCTGGAAGCAGGATATATTTGGATGTTTTAACCTCCAGTGAATASCAAATAGGGAGTGTTGGTGTTATGCAGTGCAAAACAATACATATCAATACACAAAATGAGCCAATTTAAAATGCAGCTTTAAAAAATTACTTTCCTTTTTATCACAATTGATTAGGGCACCAGTAGGTCTCTCATTGCTCCTGTATGCTGTTATTAATAGTGCAGAGAAATGTAAATTGTTGGCTTGGGGGTTCCTGTGGACACTCCAGAAAAAGGTAAATGAAGGGTAAATGTAGATGAGCGGAAGGGGACCGAGGGCCTGGCGGGAGGCCAGGGTGGCAGCGGGGAAAGAGCCCGGCCGGGCCGCGCTGCGTGAAGGCATGCCAGCAGGGAGCAGGGGTGACTTGCCTACGTGGAGGCAYGCGGGCTTCATCTGAAATAGCTAAACCTATGAGTTAATTAAATCCAGTAAAGCCCTACGTGGGTTTCCCTGCTTATAATTGTAAGTGGCTTTGAATCAGTTTGGTGGAATTCACTTCCAAACAGAATAAGGTGGATTGCAGCATGGTGATTCCTAATCAGAACTTAAAGTGGCTGCAATTCTGGTTAATACAGTTGAACAAATCAATTCTGGAAGTTAAGTTGGATTTSCTTTCCTGAGAGTACCTGTGTATAGAAACCCTGATGCCTGTCAGGAGTCCTCACAACTTAAAATAAATAAATTAATAAATAATCTCCAGTGATTTCCTATCTGATTACATTTCCTGCTGTTTGGGAAATGTCATACCTACCTGTTCTTCCTCAACACTGCTGCAACCCCTCACCCAATTAGCATGGTGTATTTTACTTCTGACTGTTGAATGCCATTCTAAATTTATTCTGCTGTACAAAATAAACAAAAGAATGTTCTTTTGTTCCTGATGTCAGATCTTATTTTCTTTTGCACCGTAGCAACCATATACCCAATGGAGATAGCGCATTATGATTTTGAGGGCTCTGCTGACTCCYAACCTATTTATAATGAGTACTGTAGACTGCAGGAATATTTTATAACCTTTAAGAAGATGTTTCTCTGAATGGGCCAGCTGAAGGCTTCTATTAGGGAAGGTTCATGGTCTCCTTCAGATTCTGGTTGTTTTTGTCAGCCAACAAGGCATAAAAACATGACTACATTTTACAGTATTAATGACGGGCTGTAAAAACCTAAACATAATATTTTTATAGCTCTATAACAAATATTTTTATTATCAGTTACAATGGTTTGCATCAAATGTTTATCATCTGTAGTTAACTTTAAAACTTTTACAAGYTGATGATAAGGAATAGTGTTGTAGACTAATTAAGTTTATAAATACATGGCTTTATTTGAAATACTTAATATTTTATATGAAGGATGTAAAAATTGCGATTGAAGTCAGCATTGTGTATCAATCAACTCTTCCTCCTGGAACAACCATGACAGTATGTCTCAGTCTACAGATAGAAGCAGAATCTGGGAGTTTAATTATAGTGTTGCCTATGATGGCAGCTTAAGGGACAAGTATTGCTGCTGCAATGATGAACTGATCAGTCACTTGAATTTAACCCATTAATAGAGCTTAAAATTCCTAAATGCATGTCTTTAGCTTGAAGGGATGTAGTGTTGCCTTGAGCTCCTGGGAGTGCAGCTTCCAGAGGTCCTGCAYAGTTACAGTCCACTGGGAGTTTTCCTTCTAGAGGAAATAAGAGGGAAGAGGGAGAGGGGATGGAGGGAAGGGCTAAAATAAAAGGTCTCTCGCCTCATGGGTAGCAGACTAAGGGAAAGCAAAATGCTACAGGATCACAGTGCCTTGGCTGAATGGCATAATGCAAGTGCTTGAGAGAGAATTAAAGGGCTATTTTAAACTGCTTCATCATGTTTATGTTAAATGACTCAGAATAGAAAGGAGGAGAAGGAACTGATACAGGCTCATCAACAACTGTTTTTCTTCCTGTATCAAGGAGGGGAAAAAAAAAAAGCCATAGCTCGTGTCTAGGGAGCAATATATACTGTGCCTTCAYATGGTACCCTCTGTCTAAAGGTCTTGCAGTGTTTTGCAGTTCTCAGCACAGTACTGTCTTGGCCCCTCTGGGGTTGATTTTAAAGAGGAGTCTCGGAAAAGGTGGAAGGGACTGTCTGTGAGTCTTCAGCGCTGTTGTCTGGGGCACAGTGGTCRTGTGCTGGGAAACCTGGCCAGTCCCACTGGCTGTACAGACTAGAAATAGCTCCTACTGAGCTGGTATGGATGGAGATGATTGAAATACTTGCTCGGAGCTGCTGTAATTGTCCCAACAGTGCCTCTGAAATAAAATAGGCTTTTTGTGCATGAACTTGAATGACTTGAACTGTTGCAAAGATTTGATCCTGTGCTGGGTATATCAGCAGTGGCTCCTGGAGAGAAAACCAGAGTATCCTGCTGTTAAAAGTCATATTTTTGAGTTTTTGKTTTTTTTTAACACATTTCCAGCTGACTAGCACCTACAGTGCGGAACTGTGAGTGGCTTGTCTTGCTGACCAACTGTACAGCATTGGCTACAGGCTTTTAGCAGACATGTAAGTGAAAAAACTAGCTGACTTGAGAGACGTCACAAGTTGCTGCTTAATTACAATGTGGTGAAAAAATGTAGGAAAAGCTCAAATGATCATGATTTCTAAGCTTTCAAATTGAAAGGGGGACTCATGGAARTAATTTCAGTTCAGTACAGATACTTTAAACTTGCTTTTCCTAAGTGAGTTTAATTTTTTTTCACCTGCCACTTATCCGCCTTTGAGAAGCATAATTGCAACGTTTGCTCATAGCTATAGGCCTGTGGAACAGAAAAGGGATTTTTTTTTTCTGTGCAAACATTAGAAAACAAAAGGGGAAGGGAAAGACTATTTTTAAGACAGGCTTTGCCACRTACATGTGCCTGTGCACAGACGATGGCCTCTTTTAGGTTTTCTTTCTTTATTTTAATGTCTTAAATATATATTTTATATATATACATATAGGAGAAGCTTAATAAGAAACTGAGCAAGCTGAAGCAAAATTTTATGAGGAAAAAAGTCAGGGGACTTGTGCTGCAGAGACAGCCGTTCAAACAGTGAAAAAGAGAACACAGCTGTGCACATCAGAAATCCACAGCTGGGGAAGTGGAAAGAATATTCCTACACCTGCCCTTATAAATCATCTCTCACCTTTCAGATCCTTTAGTTTTCTGTTGTGTAGAAAAATTTTAGAGAGAGAGAGATGTATTTGCATTTTTCTCCTTCTGCTGTTTGTGATATCTAGGTCAGTTCTACCTACCAAAGCACCAAAAAAGCACTGCGGATTTCCTTAGCTTCCTTTGTAGCAGGGTGTTTTTCTTACCCTTCAAAGCTGAGGATTCTCCAGCAAAAGAACAAGGGAGGCCTTAGCAGCAGGTACATAAACCAATATACAGAGAAAGCTAAGAGGAAAAGGGAGCACAAACTCTGTCTTTAAAAGACTCATGCTAGCAAGGTCAAAGGAGATGGTAGAAGCAGCACCGTTTTAAAAGCACCTCCCCTGGACCACAGCTGAGCCATAAAACAAGCCAGATCTTGAACACTCACTGCAACGCTTTGGGAGAGGATGTAAGGGAGCAAAGCACAGAATCTACACCAGCTCCCAGMATTACTTATTTCTTCCCCATTCCTAACCACAGCACAAGACAGAGCAGCACAGATGCTCCTCTGAAAACAGTTTCTCAAGGTTAGAGTTTAAGCTGGAAATGGCCAAACCATCTCTAGTAGAGGAACTGTTCTGATTGCTCAAGCAATAGTCGTGCTTTAGGACCAGACTAGGATAAAGCACTTTCAGCTATTGTTCCAAATTGCCCAGCAGATACTATCCCTTCTCTGGCATAAACAGAGACCAGAACTAGAAGTACAAAATAGCTGGAACAAAAGGTTTTGGTTAAATTTTCCATAGAGCTCTGCAGACTCAGTACCAAACTAGCAGGTGAACAAATATTCAAGTTGAACATTCAGATACTTATTCAAACTGAATATGGAGTTGGAGGCTTTCAGTGTTCTTGCATCCTTGGGTTTTGATTCAGAGTAACAGCTCATAAAATCTGGGAAGGGCTGATCTACATCTGCAAAACAACAGGTACTAATGCTCATATTCTAGTAATTATGCTGCAGTGTTGAACCTTAGTAATGGCTTATATCGTAATGGATACTAGAGTGTTTTGCTTTTTCTGACTAAAATAAAATGTTTCCATATGAAGTCAAATACTGAAATGTCTTTTGCTTGAATAATACATTCTAACCCAAATTGTTTCTTAGAACAGTTCCAACAGCCAGTTTTGATGTGTGATATTCCAGGCCTTCAGCATTATGATATATCATAATAAAAATTAGCAGTAGAAAGGGAGAATACCAAATCTAATTCAGGACTGTGGAGTAACTGTGGTTAGACAGAAGAGAGCTAATAGCAACCTGGCCACATCCTGGTTGGAAATTTTGGTTCTCTCCATGCTTCAGTAACCTGGAAAGATACCCTGTGATTTAACAACTGTAGAGGTGCAACACTTCAGTAACAAACCTCTCAGGTGAGAACTTTGGAACAAGTGGTTATATTATATCTGGTCTGAGAAGAAAAGAAGTTGGGGTATATGTCAGTATAATAAGAGTATATCTATGTCATACCAGATATGTCTAACTGAGTTAATGTGCACTTCGGTATTGCATAGGTGGCTTGAATACAATCCCTACTATAATGCCAGCAAGGTTGTGCTAAGAATAAATAATGTTATTGGTTAATTAGTTCAAGAAGTCTGTGGGTAATGGAGGAGACCAAAACCTGCAAAAGTAGACCTCACAGTATGATAGAAGTTGTCTTGTTCCCCTTCTGCATCCTGTCTATGCTTTGCATTGAATGAGACAGTTCAGCAGAGAGGGTTGAAAGTTAGATAACACGAATGAGCATGGTTTTTTTTCTGTCAGCTCCCTACAATAACAAGTGAATAGCTGTAGCTATTCTCAAGTTTTTTTTTTTTTTTTTTTTTAATGCTTAACTAGAAAAAATTCTGTATAAAAGCAGATTTAGGTCTAGGTTTTGTAGATATAAACACCCTAAAGACATCAGATACCAATTTATAACAATGAACTGTTTCAGTTTCTGGAAGAAGCCCTTCCAGGAAAATATTTTTAGCAGTTCAAGTCAGTGGTTTGCAACAAGTGAAATTCACTRTAGGAAAACATTTTAAAATATGACCAGAAAGTAAAAATCAAAGTAATTTGAATTTATTTTTTCTAAGCATCTGTAAGCTTACATTAAGTGTAAGGCAGGCTAAAGTGGAGGGAAGCATAACTTTTACTGCACATAGCAACAATCAGAATATTGGCACTCTGTCATTGGATCAATCAGACTTGTGCTGTAGGTGTAGTTAATAAATTCCTGTGTTAAAATACAATTTCTTCTTTGAAACACAGATATTTTCTTTTCCTGTCTCTCTCTCTCTCTTTCTTTTAATAACTTCTCACACCAAAACCACAGTAATGTAATACATAGTTTCATGCATGTGGATAGTACTTTTTGCACACGAGTATTTAGTGTCTCCTAAGTCACAGATAGAAGTTTGTCTTTTTCTTGCCTTTTTGTCTGCACCTGCTTTTTTCAACACTGCATGTGCAGAATCTTGCATAAGTCCTTTTTAAAAGTGGATGCGAGTTCTCTCTCAGCATTTATGTCTGTGTATCCTTGGGCAATGAGGGAAGAGTGGCAGAACAGTTTGAAACGTGTGGCAGGGTGCCTTACAGCAGCCTAATTATCTCATGTCTGGGTGCATATCTACAGTAATCTAGACAAGTTTCTAATTTGTTTTTCATTACTGTAGGATTAGTCTATTTAATTCTAATTAAACATTGTCCATAGTGTAGAGCGGCCAGAGAGCCAAACAAGATCATAGTCTGACATTGATTATACCAAAGCTGCTTTTCTTATGGGTGCAATATAGGTCCAAWAAGATTAGGAAAGTGCGGTAATGTTTTAAGCAGATTCTCTGTTGAGGAGTGTAGGCAAATGCTTGTGTCGTGTCCTGCCGGAGGACTGTCAGTGAGTGTGGAGAGCCATCGAGATGTCATGGGGTCTGTTTCCTCTTTCTACAATATATGGATCAAAATCCAGCTCTTATTTATACAAGCACTCACACTTGTGAATCTAAATTTTTGTATCGATGGAACAGCCCCAGTTATGGTATGGTTAAATCTTAAATCACCCTATTTGGGGTTACCTGAGTTAACCCCTAAACTTGTAGCAGCCCAAGAACCACAAACCAGCAGCGAATGGTCCCTGGATTGCTCATTCTAGTGGTGGAAGTAGTAGCGGAATTAATGTTGCGATATCTTCTGCTCTGTCATAAGCTCAGTGATAAGGCATTTGAATTTATTGTCCCCTCATGTAAGGAACGGAGTGACTGACTGAATTGTGGGAGGGCAGTAGGTGTGCCCGTTGGTTTATGGATGTGCCCCATTTCTAGAAGTCATAGGTGGTCTGGCCCTTTCTCTGCTCACTCGCTGGACACAGGCATGCCATCATAGACTGTGCACACTCTCTTCCTTTAATCTGTTTCCCTCTGCTATTGCACATCTCTGAGATCTCCCCATTTTTTTTTCCTTCACCCACCAGCCTCCATGCTATTTCTCCTTTTCCTTTGCATATTGTCTTCCCTGCTTGCTCTCTTTCCAGCACTTTCCTGGCCCAAGTATATCAGTCTTCTGTTCCCATAAGACTTCCACTAATTATAGAGTTATCTTGCTGTTTAATACTACCACCTCCTTTCGATCCAGTTCTTAAAAAAGGACATTAGCTAGAAATACACCATCCTTCAGCTTTGAACCTGAAGTCCACTCACTAAGCATTTTATACAATTTTAATACATGAGGAGATAAAAAAAAAAACAGCAGAGGAATACAAAAACGGTCCCCTAGGAATAAGGTTGTCAGAAAATCATGGCTACTTCATAATTCTGGGCTTAGTGATTTTCCTTACCAAGGGTGGTCCCGCTATTGGCTGAATCTCGAAAAAATTTTCTTACCGTTCGGCAAAGATGCAACATTGCAGAGAGTTAGAGGAGAGGTGACACCCTCAGGTCCTACCACAGCGTTGCCACGTGAGGCCCTCTGTGCAGAGGACAACTCTGTCCCACAAACCTTTAGAGTTCGCTCATTCTTTTGCTTGCTTTTTCACTCTGTGGGAAGCCCTGACCCTGCTTAGAGGAAAGCATTGTAGCTGGGCCTGGAGCAGAGAGAAATAAGTTCTGTCCTTCGCATGGCCCATACAAATGGCTGCTGTCATTGCAATGCCTCAATTCCAGCATGCTCTGCCTGTAATCTTGAAATTAAGGGTCACTCGCAAATGTATAATAGGTGCTCAAAGAACAGGTTTGAGGATTTGTTAGTGTGTGTGCCTATGCTGCAAGGGGTGGGTATTTCCCTCTGGGGACCAGCTGGAGCACATTGTCTCTGCCCGTGCCTGGGGAGGGGACAAGGTCTCAGGCTTTAGCACATACCTGCATTTAGTGTGTGCGTGTGCTCAGTGTATCTGTGAACCCTTTACACAGAAAGTGCTCCCAGACCCTGCAGGGTCAGAGTGTGGACCCCTCTCTGTTTTAACTCAGGTCCCAGGAGGCTCATGCCCAAAGCTGGGAGGATTTTGCAAGCTGATGGTTGTGTGCATGGAGGCATCTTTGTGAGGGCTAGCTGGGCAGAGCCTGCCGCAGCAGCATGGGGCTCCCTATGGGCCAATTTTTCCTGCTGAGAAGCTTCTTCAGCAACTAACAAACTTCTCAGCAGGATAAATTAGGCTCCCTTCCGGGCTGTGTCACTGCAGCCTGCCTGTGAGGAACCTAGTTCAGGCCTCTCTTCACCCTCTCGCAGTCTGAATGTAGATGCAGCCTTAAGCTTGGGCAGAGAAGGTCCTGTAGTACAATTTCTTCCTTTTCATAGTTATTTTCTTAGCGGTGGGTTTGTGCTGTACCATTTTCTTGTCCCCATTGCCAAAATGTGGCATAAGTGTTTTCACTTACGAAGGACAAGGACTTGCTCCATTTACTACTGACTTTTGACTTGTGTTCAAACCCTGTTTTTTGGCCAATTCCAGCCTCGCTAACCCAAGAGGAAGATTGACCAGTAAGACAAATTTCAAGGCAGAAAAAGGCAAATATGTGGGCCTGCTTATTCATTGCAGTGACTCAGACAAGCAAGAGTGGTCTTGGCGCTGCTAGTGATGTTTGGGTGATGGAGTGGTCACTGCTCCTGTGTGTGGAATAGGATGAGTTTGTTGCTGTTTTTGGACTAATCAAAACCTGTTAGGTTCAGCAGTTACAGTGAAATTCAGATGTGTGCTTCCTTTCTACTCTGTGTTACCAGGATGGGTTGTGGGGAAGCACTACCTCATTTTACACCGGTCCTTGTGTCAGACTGAGCATCATGTGCAAACTCTTGTCTTGGAAAGTCTTCCTGTAAAAGTTGAAGGCTGCTGTAAAACTCTGCTGTCTTTCTTCAGCCAGGTTTCCCATGCTGTGGCGAGGAGGGATTCCTCAACAGGAGAGAGAATGCTCTGCCTTCAGCTCTGATGGCTTTGGAGCCCCTTGCAAAGCAGGCTTGCTCACCAGAAAATCTTGCCCTGTTACTTTTTTGTGCCTAGATAGCACACTGGTCCCAAATGTCTGTATCTAACTTTGTCCCTCCTGAATTTAAATTATACCCACAAGCAGTACGCAGCATTTACTGAAGCTCATTAGAATGAAATGGGAAATACACATTTTTCAAAAGTATTTTATTTGCAATACTAATCTTATTTTAGAATTCACATTAAGCTGTTGAATCCCTAACAACTAACATAAAAACACACTGAATCATAATGAAATACGGTGCTACTGTATTCCATTATACAGTATACCAGCATGACAGCAGCTTTTTCTATTGCTGAAAATAGGATTGCTTACATTTTATTTTTATTTATTTTAGAGGAACAAGTAAGAAAGCATTTAATAATAAAATTCCAGCAGTTTGTTCATATCTTGCTGCACATACTAACAGCTGTGGGACAGGGGGAGGGGATGACTGCACAAAACACTAGCAAGTATTTCACTGACTGGTAATTCCGTTCTGAACAATCCGGATCTCAGTTTGGTCTGCAGAGAGTTGAACTGCACAAAGTTGCAAGTGTGAGGCTGGAGCTGCTATATACAGCACATGAGCCAGAGAAGTGATCCAACATGTGGTATATCATCATAACACTGTAGGTAAAGAATGCTGTGGTGATATAGAGGAATAATACACAGCTGAAACCACTTTATGGCAAATAGTTGCTGTGCAATCATATATAACACCGTAAGAGTCAACAAAGCACAGAACTTCATCCTCTGCCCTCTTGTGGAAACAAACCGCTGTGGAATAAGGATTACCGAGTACACAAATCAGTGTAAAGCTCTTCTTATCCCTTTCCCTGGCAGATGTAAGATTGTGGTTGAAGACTGAGGCTAGGTCACTTTGGGAACTACAGTTCAGACGTATTGATAGAGAAGAAAAGAAATATATAGCATGAAGTGGGCTGAATCATCCCACTTATTTCACTCCCTTTTATGCTGAAGCACTTTATTTTTAACGAACGGCCTGAGAAATAGAGATTTAAGGCTCAATAATAGCATGATGCGAATGGGTGAGTCTAGTAACACCATACACTACACTCATCACGGTAATCCTATATCCACGGCTATCCTATATTCGCTCTCTTTCTTTCTGTTTTCATGAAAAATGACATTTGTGTGTGATACAGCAGAGAAAATAATCAGGCTTCAAGAATCAGGGAAAAATGTAAAGAGCAGAAGGATAAAAAAACTTAAATATAGAAATCTTATTTGTACTGTGGTTCAAACCAGGTCCAAGTTGCCTATGTGCTGTGGACTCCTTTCCTCAAAGACGGGCCAAGAGGGACCCAGCCCAGAGGGAATTTTAAGGACAGTCAGCGCAGGATACAGCATATTTTCTCTCCTCTGCTGTCAGGGATCTCAGTCATAAGTTATTCTTCCTCTGGACTTCAGTATTCATTTCTTTCTGCTTGTTGAGTCTTTCATCTTTCTGCCTGAGCATCTGAAATATTCCCTTCTACTGTCTCCTTCCTCTGCTTCATTAAAGAATTGTAAAAGCAGGAGATGCTACATAGATGAAATAGGAATAGAGCAGAAGGGACCTTGGGGGATCATCTAATCCATCTCTCAGCCTCAAAGGAGGGGAACATGTAATTAACTGTTCCTAGTGGCTGTCTGTCTGATCTGTTCTTCAAAACTTCCCAGATGGGGATTTCCATCACCTAAGAGTTTAGCCCAGCATTTCACTGGTTTCATGCTAGGGAGTTTTTCTTAATCTTTAAACAAAATCTCCTTTGCTTTTATTTAAGCCCCTGGAGATTTATCCTCATGCTTTTCTCATGCTTTTCAGACCTCTTGGTTATTCTTGCGGTTCTCTTTTGGACTTTTTCTCATTGGTCTGTATCTTTCGTCATATGCTCAAGTTAGATCCATCAGTGTTGCCCCCAGTGCTGGGGAGAATGGAAGAATTATTTCATGTATCATTTCCAGGTGATGCTTGAATCTTTAACTTAAAGACATTCAGTGTTTCCTCTGCAGTCTAGTCACTAAGGTCTTCGTTACAGATGATTTCAGTGACTAGTGCTCTTAAATTTTTGGTTTTACTTTTTGGAAAAACATTACTTACAGTTTTTCGTTAAATTTCCTTTTAATCTGAAGAAAATCCACTCATGTTGGTTTACTTGTAACAAAATTATTTGTTAAAGTAGGATTTGTATCTGTCCTTATTGCTCCCTAAAGCCATATATTAAGCATCTTGTTGACTCAGAGTCCATATAGCAAATAAATGTGTTGGTAAACACAATCAAGTATCTGAGGCCTCCCCTAATAAGTAGCATTTGTTCTCCAACCTCCATCTGGAACATTAAAGCCTTTTTATTACAGTTCCTGGAACCACAACTCCTGGTATCATTCATATCTCTAATAACATCACAGAGATTTCTGTTCATATCATATCGGATATAACAGCGACTCATGTTGTTTTTCATCTCTGTCTTCAAAGAAAAGACAATTATTGTTCTGAAGATGCAATGATCAGCTTATCTGAAGTGTCCTGAAGATATACTGGCTCTTTTAACACTGTTTTTATCAGCTCTTTAATTACTTGGAATTCTGTCATGCAATCTGTGAAGCCATGTGCATGCCATGGAGAAGATTTTGACTTTCCCTAAAGCTGCTAATATAGAAAGGGGTTTTGCACAGAAGGCTGGTTCAGATGATGTGCTGCTGTGTTCCCAGGCACAACCCAGGGGGAGGTTTTTGCACACAAAGAATTTGGGCTTTCCCAAAATGCTTCATGGATCAGGACCAGTGGAAAATACCCAGTTGTAGATACATTTGACCTTGCCATTGCTGCTGCTTAAATTCCCTAATATGCTTCTCAGTTCTTGGAGAGGAAGTTGTAATCTGGGGCTCCCTGCCGTGTGTGAACACAGGATCCCAGACTTCTGCAGGTTCACAGAATCACAGAATCACAGAATCGCTGAGGTTGGAAGGGACCTCTGGAGATCATCTAGTCCAACCCCCCTGCTCAAGCAGGGTCACCTAGAGCACATTGCACAGGATTGCATCCAG
>NW_020448809.1:0-1398 GCF_003343035.1 Apteryx rowi
ATCTGAATGACTTTGGAGCAGGAGAAGGAACGTGCAGTTGATCTGATCATACTTTTGTGAGATCTGCTTCCACAGACACAGGCAAGCTGAAGGTTTTCCCAATGTCAAGAGAAGACTCGAGGTGGAAGGAAATGCAGAATCATTCCTTCTGGAAGGAACCCCAGGATGTCTCTGGCCCAACCTCCTTCCCACAGCAGGGTCAGCTAACAGGTCCAATCAGTTTGCTCAGGGCTTTATTCATTTCGGACTTGAAAACCTCAGAGGATGGAGATGGCACAGCCTCTCAGGGCAACCTGCCCCAGTGCTTGTCTCTCTGGATGGGTCAAAAGTTTCTCCTTACACACAGCCTGAACCTCTATTGTTTCAGCTAATGCCCATCGGCCTTCACCCTCACATCATGCACAGCAGTGAAGAGTCTTGCTCCGACCTCTTGATGACGTCCTGGTATGTATGGCGAGGCTGTTATTAGGTGTCCCCAAAGCCATCCCTTCTCCAGGCTGAACAAACACAGCTCCCTCACCTCCCAGAGTAACAAAGTCAACATTACCTGTGTGTGCCTAGGAGCTTTAAGGCTCTTTCAGTCCTTCTGGATATTCTTGGATCAGCAAAGGACCTCATGGATGTTAGAGTGCAATCACACTCATACCATCACTTTCTGCATTTGTCACACTCATTTGGCATCGTGTTGTCATGTACAGGTGTTGTAGGCTGTGGAGGGGGCTCACTCTGGACAAGCAGTSACTCATAATGAAACCTTGAACTGAAAACCTTTCAGGCCCAAGAGGCAACCTCACACCACTAGGAGGGGCTGGCTCTGGGGAGGCCATGCTGGGTGCTAACCCACGTGAAGCAAAGGATTTGCTGCCTGCAAGAATTGCAGTGGCTGTCACCAGAGAGGACAAAATCACAAAATCATTCAGGCTGGAAGAGACCCTGGGAGGACTCTAGTCCAACCTCCTGCTCACTTAGGAATCAACACTGAATTCAGAACATGTTCCTCAGGCCTTTGTCCAGCTGCATCCTGCAAGCCTCCCAGAAGAGAGAGTCCATAACCCCTCTGGACCCCACTTCAAATGCTACAGGATCCTCATCGATTTTTCTTCCTTATATACAATTTTTAACTGCACTTGTTTCAGCTTATAGCCATTGCCTCTCATTCTCCTGCCGTGAATTGCTGTGAAAACCTGGTTCATTATCAGTGGCAACCTTGAGTTGGGAAGCTTCCCTTCTCTGCGCTGAACAAGCCCTGTTCCCTCAGCCTCTCCTCACCGGGCAAGTGCTCCAGCCCCCAACCACCTTGGGAGCCTGCCACTGGACTCACTCCATGTGATCAACAGTGTTCTTCTACAGGCAGCCCCAACTGGACACAGTCTCTGGATGGGCTCTAATGAGTGGTGA